>NC_133620.1:109962644-110025795 GCF_048593235.1 Sminthopsis crassicaudata
GTAGGTCCTTCTGGTTTTCTTACACCTCCATAGACGATTCAAATCTCACCTCAGATACTTGCTAACTATATTAAGGGTGGGGAATAACTATATTAAGGGTGGGGAATCTCTAGCCTATGGTCTGCATAAAGCCTTCAAAATCATTTGCTGAGGCAATGGCAGGTGATGGATGAGCTGAAAGCTATGTACAATAACTTCCCATTGTTTGAGTTCTATAAGGTGATAATTTTGTGTGGCCTGAAAATGATGTTGTAAATGTCCAAACGGCCCTTGATAGAAAAAAAAGAAAAGGTTCCTTATCCCTGAATTATATAATTCTGGACAGATCATTTGATTTTCCTTACCCTTAGTTATCTCATCTATAAATTGGAACCATAGGATCAGAGGGTGACTGATTTAGAAGTGGAAAAGTCTTTAATCTGGTCCAACTCTTTCATTTTACAGTTAAGAAAATAAGCCCAGGGAAATTGGTTGCCTGAGGCCATGTAGGTAGTGGATAGGATTTAAATCAAGAAACTGCTTCCAAACCCAATCTACTTGGGCTTCAGTGGATTTCTAGTAAACATGGAAAGGATCACTAAGAAAAGTGAAAGTTTCTATGAAGCTGCATTCACCAATTCTCATTATAGGATGTATATTTTCATGGTTGTGGTGAGGATCAAACTGGGTAATGTATATAGAGCTACTTGCAAACCTTGATGTACTAGATAAATGTTTGTTATTGTTGCTACCTCTAGCGTCTCAGTATTAAAGCAGATAGAAAGGGCCTATGTAACTGAGAGTACTAAGAGGCAGCTTAGATAAATATACTGAAGTTGTAGTCAATTGGACAGGAATTCAAATGCTGCCTCAGATACTTGCATGGTTCTGGATAAATCACAACTTTATCAGCTACAGTTTCTTCATCTATAAAATGCAAATAATATTGGGGAGAAAATCAGTTTTTCCATTCATTATAGGATCATCTTTACTACCAAAATCTCTTTCTTCATTCTTCCATTTTCCAATCCTAAAGAAGGACAATACCAAAGAACATCCAAATTGCTGAAAAATTGCACTCATTTTACATGTTAACAAGGTTATGCTTAAGATTATGTAACTAGGCTTGAAGGCTATAAAGAAGAGAAGACTGGTTTTCTAAGGTAAAAGAACTAGAAATTGCCAACATTCACTGGATTGTGGAGAAAACAATGGAGTTTGAGAAAGATATTTACTTCTTTTTTACTGACTACACCAAAGCTTTTAACTATGTTGATTACAACAAAATGTGGCAAATTCTCAAAGAGACAAGAGTACCAGGTCATCTTATATGTCTCCTGAGGAATCTGTATGCAGGCTAAGAAGCAACTGTTAAAACTGAACATGAAACATCTGATTGGGAAGAGAAGTAAGATAAGGCTGCATACTGCCATCTTATTTATTTAATTTATTTGTACACTACATCATGTGAAAAGCCAGGCTGAGTGAATGAAAAGCCGGAAAAGCCCAGAGAAATGTCAGTGGATGATAATCACTTTGATGGCAGAAAATGAAGAAGGATTAAGATGTGTTTTGGAAGAGTAAAAGAGGGATAGCTAAATGGCTCAGTAGATAGAGCACAAGCCCTGAAGTCAGGAGGACCTGAGTTCAAATCTGGCCTTAATACTTCCTAGCTGTGTGACCTTGGGCAAATCACTTAACTCCAATTGCCTCAGCAAAAAATAATTTTTTTTTTAAAAATGAAGAGTAAAATATAAAAGCTGGCTTGAAGTTCATCATTAAAATCCTAAGATCTTGATAACTGGTCCATCACTTCCCAACAAAAAGAGGAAGCCATATTAGATTTTATATTCTTGGGCTCAAAAGTCACTCTAAGTTATGACTGCAGGTATGAAATTAAGAGATATTTTTCTATGGAAAGAGCCATGGCAAGTCTAGACAGCAGCCTCAAAAGCAGACCCATCTTTTTTTTTTTTTCCCTTGAGGCAATTGGGGTTAAATGACTTAGCCAGGATCACACAGCTAGGAAATGTTAAGCAGACACATCATCTTGCCAACAAAAGTCTGTATAGTCAAAACTATAGTTTTTCCACTAGCAATGTGTGGCTATGAGAGCTGTACTACAAGGAAAGATGGTCACAGCAGAATTGTTGGTTTTGAATTATGGTGCTGGAGAAATTTTTTGAGTTTCTTGGACAGCAAGAATATCAAATCAATCAATACTTAAATTAATTCAGGCTATTCACAAAGGTCAAGTACTGAAGCTAAAGCTTAAGAAGATGGAAAAAGACATTGACAATGGGAAAGACTGAATGCAAAAGGAAAAGAGGAAGACAGTGGATGAAATGCATAGTGTCATGAAAACAGTAAACATCAACTTGAAAGATAATAGAGGATAGAAGCGCCTCATATGGTCCACGGGATCAAGAAGAGTAAGACACAACTGAACAATAATTGCACCCAGTTCCCAGGGTAGTTACAAGGATAAAATGAGATAATATATGTAAATCACTTTGCAATTTTTAATGAGTTATATGCATACTCCCTATTAGGTTAGAGGGAAAATCACAGCATTCCCAACTTCCAAGTGCTAGAATATGAGAAATTTCTCCTTGTCTAAATGGTATGAGTAGAATAGCTTCTCCCTCTGGGCTGGAGGATTTGAAGACTCCTTGATTCAATCTAGCCAAATAGTGGCTTTCAGCTTAGTATTAAATGTTTCTGGGGGAAGAAAGATTATTATCTTCCTCAGAAATATGTTTCTGGAAAAATTAAAATAAGAAGAAAGAGCTGGATCCTTTAAGCAGAATTAATAAGAGAGAAGAGATAATGGGGCAACTTCACTGGTATATACAAGAAATATTAAAAGAGTCAAGAGGAAAACTTTCAGGGCAGCTAGAAGACAAAATAAGAATTGTAAAGAATGAAACATAAAAGGATTGTGCTCCTTTTACCAATGGGATCATAAATCCTTTGAAGTATTGATGTAAGAATCACCCTTTACTAAAGCTGAAGGCAGATTCTTTGCTTTTCCTTTGCTGCTAGAAAGAGTGGGCTTGTTGTTCAATAGTGTCTGACTCTTCATGGCTCTATATGAGGTTTTCTTAGAAAAAATACTGGACCCATTTGCCATCTCCTTTTCCAATGGATTAAGAAAAATAAAGTTAAGTGACTTGCCAGGGATACACAGTTAATGACTTTGTGAAGTCACATTTGAACTCAGGACTTCCTGACACCAGGCCCAGTGCTCTAACTCTAGCTCTAGCACCAGACCCAGCTGCCTCTGCAGAGTGGGCAAGGACTTACCTATCTCTAAGTACTATTCTAGCATTTATAAGAAAGCAGAGAAACAGAGACACAGATATAGAGACACTGAGAAAGTAAGAAAATAATTGTGTATGATGTGAGAAGACAGACAGACAGATGGACACAGATAGAGAGGAAGAGAGAGAGAGAGAGAGAGAGAGAGAGAGAGAGAGAGAGAGAGAGAGAGAGAGAGAGAGGAAGGAGGAGAAAAAGAAGGAGGAGGAGGAGGAGGAAGAGGAGGAGGAGGAGGAGAAAAAGAAGGAGGAGGAGGAGGAGGAAGAGGAGGAGGAGGAGGAGGAGGAAGAGGAGGAGGAGGAGGAGGAGGAAGAGGAGGAGGAGGAGGAGGAGGAGGAGGAGGAAGAGGAGAAGAAGAAGAAGAAGAAGAAGAAGAAGAAGAAGAAGAAGAAGAAGAAGAAGAAGAAGAAGAAGAAAGAAGAAAGAAGAAAGATAGAAGAAGAAGAAAAAGAAGAAGAAGAAGAAGAAGAAAAAGAAGAAAAGAAGAAGAGGAAGAGGAGGAAGAGAGGGAGGAAGAAAGCAAGAGGGAAAGAGGAAGGGAGAAAGATGGAGGGAAGAAGTTCTCTTAATGAACACTGTTGTGCTATTGGTGATCCCAATAGATCAAGCTTTCTTTTGAGAGCCATTAAAACAACAAAGATGATAAAAGGCAGATATGGCAAATGTTGAAAGGTCTGTATATAGACAGATATATAGACACACTTGATCAAACTGTCATTTGGTCCAGTTATTCAAGAAAACAATTTCTAAATTGGTGAGAAAAATCACAAAATTGTTCATAACCTCTGACTGGCAAAAATCCATTACAAGACAAATATTCTAAGCGGGGGAGGTCAAAGACAGAAAGGCCACATATTTAGTAAAATATATGCAACTGTTGAATATGTTGAGGTAGCAAGAGCTAGAATCAAAGTACTTAGCAATTGAGGACAGGCTAAACAAATTGTGATATATAAGCATAATGTAATATTGTGCCATAAAAATGATAAATTAGGAAAAAATCAGAGAAACCTAGGAATATTTGTATAAACTGATACAGAGTGAGATAAAAAGAACCAGGAAAAATATATACAAAAAACTATGGTAATATAAACATGAAGCTCAGAGTTAGACTAATTAATTGCAACAACTAATATCAGTCTTAATGAATAGATGATTTTTTAAAATGCCTTCTTCTTTAGTAGAAAGGCCACTGAAGCAGAACATTGCCTGTGATCATGTATGGACTTCTCTTTAGAAAGGAAGTTTCATGAGAGTAGAGATGATCTTGCTTTTTATCATGTATCTTTAGCATGTAGCATATTCTCATTATTCTCATTATTTTCTTACAACAATTCTGAAAGTAAGTGCTACTATTAACTCCCCTTTTAAAAAGGCAAACCTGAAAATGACAATTGTTAAGAGATTTGTCTGTGGTCACATAGCCAATGAATTTCTGAGGCTGGATTTGAACTCCGGTTTATTCTGACTCCAAGTACAGTGATATACCCATTATACTACTACCTAGCTTTCGCTAATATGCCTTTCCAGTTTTCTTACTCCCAGATACATACTCTTTGATCCAGTAACATTAACCTCCCGGATGTTCTATGAACAAAATTCTTCATCTCTTCACTTCAGGAATTTTTCTTTGGCTGTCTTCCAATGCCTAGAACACTCTCCCTCCCCAGCACAAGTACTGAGTTCTCTGGCTTCCTTTAATTGCCAGCTAAAAATCACTACCTTCTACAGAAAACTTTCCGTAACTTCTCTTAAATCCAGTGTCTTCCTTTTGTTAATTATCTCCTATTTATTTTATGGATTGCTTTGTATCTATATTTTTTGCCTGTTGTTTCCTCCCACCTGCACCCCCTTAGACTGTTATATCGTTGAGGGCAGGAATTTATGGATTTTTTTTATCCTTTTTGCATCCCCAGCATTTAGTATAGTGCCCTGGAAACTAGTAGGTGCCACACAATAATTACTTATTGATATATTGGATATTGAGTTCGCGTTTCGTAATCATTTTCTTTGTTATAAGTGAGGGTTCAGTGAGTTAACATTGGGAAGGTATAGATTTTATGGTATAAAAACAAAAGACATCAATAAAATGTTTTTAAATGATAAATATTAGTTAAATAAATGGAAGACTAAAATTCCTCCTGTGTTACCCATTAGGTATGCATTTTTTTCTCTCCAGTAGACAGATGATCCTTCTTTAATTCCAATGATATACAATCAAGCCATGCTGCTAAATATAGGTAGCTATCTCTAAATGGCTTTCGACCCTTCTAACAGGAAGAGGAGATGCTTTGGATAGCTTTTGACATGGCTGAGGAATGTTGGGTACCTAGCATAAGGATTTAATACTGTCTGTTCAATTATCCCACAATTCTTAATCTACACTTCTCCTCATCAAATCTTCAACTTCACAGTCCTAAACAACCATTCCTGGCCATTTATGTGTTATCTTTCTTATTAGCATGTAAGATCCAAAGGGCAGGATTTGCCCTTGTATTTGAACCCCTGGCCCTTAGCGCAGTGTTTGATACAGAATGTTTCATTCATCCAGTTGAAAGCTGAAATCTGCCACTTGCTTAGTTGCTGGATATGACTCCCAAATATCTGGAAATAGAGTCATAGAAAATTAAATGCAGAAGGCCCCACATGTTACCGATAAGTTAACTAAAGCTCAGGGTCACTCAATAAGTGGCAAAGCCAAGACGTGAATCCCAATCTTACAGCATCAATAATCCCTTCACGGCCATATTTTTATAACTAGAACTTTTCAGTATTTACCAAGATGCTCGGCACAGTTTGTTATGCCCTAAACTGCCTTCGTATGTACTGGTATGAGTGTCTTTAAGCAGAAGATCCTGGAGGATCCGGATGAAATCTATCTAAAACTGCTACACATGATGTTTTGGATATTGATGGTAGGGATAACCTCCAAGACATGATAAATAATAGAGCAGTTTTAAAATGTCCATTTAGAGGCTGTTCAGCTTAGTACAAAGAACATTGAAATTCACTTTAGAAAAATGCATTTTAACCTGACATCATAGATCTTTATCTGTTCAGAGGTTATCTGGTCCAACTCTAATTTTACAGATGAAGAAATTGAACCCTATAGAGGTGGAGTGATTTGCTTGAAATCTCCCAGGTAGAATCAGAAGCAAAATTTGAACCCAGGTCCTCTTACTCCAGAGCCATAGCTCTTTCCACTTCTTTCTTAACTTGCCATGGCCTCCATTTTCTTATCTATGAAATGGGAATATATTAGTTTAACTGACACTAAGTATAATTAAGACAGATTATGAAGGACAAGTTAAGAAGCTTCCAGAATTAATGGAAAACACCATAGAGATGCTGATAGGTAACAAATTTTATATGTGGGAGTAACACCCTGAGTATTAAAAATCACATATAATGTCATATTGGTTTTCATTTGTTTGTTTTTGCTGAGGCAATTGGGGTTAAGTGACTTGCCCAGGGTCACACAGCTAGGAATGTTAAGTGTTTGAGGACAGATTTGAACTCGGGTCCTCCTGACTTCAGGGATGGTGCTCTATCCACTGCACCACCTAGCTGCCCCCAGATTTTTTAAAAAATGTATAAATCAGGAGCAGTTGGATGGCACTGGCTCTGAAATTAGGAGGACTTGAATTCAAACCTGGCTGCATACACTTAATATTTACTTAGGCCAATAACTCAATTCCTATTTTGTCTTGTAAAAAATCAAAAATATGTAGATCAGTTTTCCTGAACTTCTCTTTTTTTTGAAATAATATTTTTATAAGGCAGATATCCTTAACCTGAGGACCATAAATTAAAAAAAAAAAGGCAATCTGCATTCAGAAAAAGAACTATGGAGACTGAATGTAAATCCTCACATACTACGTTCACTTTTTTGTATGTCTCTCCCATATTTTTAAATATCATTTTAAAAAATCATTTATTCACTGGGATTGACATTAGTTATTGCAACTAATTAAATTACTTTGAAAATACATTTCAATATAATTGTTTCACTTGTAATCTTATGTATTTTATTTTATATATTTGAAAATATAATTCAAAGAAAGATCTATAGTTTTACCAGAATGTCAAAGGGGTCCATGGCACAAAAGTGGTTAAGAACTCCTGGTATAAGAGATGGCTCTCTAGGAGATTGGGAAAAGGGAAGGAATACAGAGGGAAATGTAAAACCAAGCAAAAGAATCAATAAAAATCTTTTTTCTTTTAATGTGAGGTATTATCATTTGTCTAAGTGTAGACTTTAAGCCATTTAAAATCATTTTCTTATGAAACATTTGCTCATTATACACCAATATGTCTCCTCTTAAGAGGTTTTATTTCATTCTTCATATTGGTTTGAGAGAGAAACTGAGACCAGAAGAAATATATGTGTAGTCCAAGAAGATATGCCTCAGACAGCGTCTGTGATAACCAGTAATGAGTTTTTCCTCTTGTGACTGGGGGCTGGTTGAAACCATGATTGAAAATGAAAAAAAAATGCAGTCCCTCTATAAGGTGTTGAAAGGATGGGTTGCTGATATTTTTTAAATGTCTTGACTGGATCGTTTGGTTTTCTGGTAGTTCCAGATAGTCTTACCCAAAGGGCAGCATCAAACATCTACATTTCCCACTCTGATCCTCAATTTAAAAGACACAGATTTGAGAAGTCCAAAGTTCTGAATTCAAATGCCCCCCCAAAAAATAGAGGAGATGGTCTTAGTTAGACAAAGGAAGTCCATTGATTTAAATTTTGCCCAATGGGATATCAGTCCTGCTATTTGATACTGCATGCCCTGAGGAAAAAAGTATACATGAAAAGAATTTTTTTCCAGGGTTTGCCTCATAAAGGAACTATATCACAAAGTTAAAAACAAAAATGAATTATCTTGAGTCTTAAAAATCCCCACCCACCTTAGTCCCAGGTGACTCTGAAAAAGCTTTGACTCACCAGGCTTCCCCATTGACCCACCTTTCCCATCTATAAGTCTTTGTGCTGGCTCAAAGGGAACTAGAGCCCTGTGTTGACATTTCCCAGGTGACAACAAAGTTGAGCCATATTTTAGGGATCTGAGTCTTTGCATATAATTAGCAGGTCAAGTTACCCATGGGGAATTGAGCCTGGGCAAGCTGCAAATCATTATCAAAGGGATCTTCTGGTGGAGGAAGGGAGGGCTGGTTCTAATTTCCTTGTTTCTCTTGCTCTGGAAGATCCCTGTTGGGAGTGCCTCTAGGAAAGTACTTTTAAAAATTAGGGGTGTGGATAGACCACTGGCCCTGGAGTCAGGAGTATTTGAGTTGAAATCTGGCTTCAGATACTTAGTAGCTGTGTCATCCTGGGCAAGTCATTTAACCCTGATTGCATCCCAAAATTTTTTTTTAATTTTTAAGGGAGTATGAAGAGTTAGGGGAAAGGGTTGAGAAAGATTCAAGGTACCATTTGTCAGTTATCTTCTGGATTAACTTTTAAGAAAGCGTGGTCAGAACCAGATCAGAGACTGGCACTGACACTGTGTAGTACCTTTGTGCCTTCAATCAGTAATTACTGAATAACTGCTCTGTGAAAGACACTGTTGGGAGGGGGTGTTAAAAAGAAAGCAAAGAAGCAGATCCCCATCCCTAAAATAGTCTCCTTTTTCTAACTTCTATTTTTTGGAATCCCTTCTATAAGAGCCATTTCCTAGTAAGAATTTTAGGGATCATAGATTTAAAAATCTGTAGCCTATGAAGAGATCTTTTTGCCAAGGATGGGGCTCCAGACAGTTCAAGTGAAGGTACTTTTAAATTTTCATTTGAAACATTTACCCCCTGGGATTTGGCACACACTATAAACCAAGGCTTAATTTATTGGTTTTTGGTTTTGTTTAGACTTAAGAAACCAAGAAAATACTAATTGCACAGGTTAAACATAAATATATTCTGCATACTTTTTTCTGTAAAGTTAGTTGTTTAAAAATTACCAGCATGTGCCCATATCCCTTATCCTTCATTTTACAAGTGAGGAAAGTGAGACTAAGATAGGGTAAATGATTTGCCTAAATTCACACAAATAATTAACATCAGAAGTTGGATTTCAACCCAGTATTCTAACTATAATATTAATTTTTTTCTACCAGCCCCCTTTAATAAACTATGTATTGAGTAGAGAAAAGACAAGGCACTCAAGAAGTTTACAGTCTATTTGAGTAACTACCAATACAAAAGACTATGTGGTAGGTGCTAAATGAATGAAAAAACTATCTGCTTTAGAGAAGCCTTCAGCTCATCTTTGTCTCAAGAAGGCTTTACTCAGGAGGTGGGATCTGAAGGGGGCTTTGAAACAGCAGAAGGATTTTGTTTGGGAAAGGGAACAGGAAGCATTCAAAGGGGGAGAAATATCATGCAATGAGTCAAAGTGAGAAAACAGGAAAGTACAAGCCCCCAAAGCAGATCATGAGGTATCTAATTGGGTTAGGAAATATTGGGAGATAAGGCTGGAGACGTGGGTCAAGGAGTTTGGCCTGGATATTATAGACAAGATCATAAATTCTTTCTGTATGCATAAACAAAGCCCTGTCTTATTTATTGTGGTATCTCCCCCATGCTCAAGTACAGTATGTTGTTCTTAAAGATAGGGGAGAGACTGGAGCTGTGATTTCGTTGATAGAGGGAAAACCCAGCTAAGGAAACTCCCTTTAACAATGCAGGTAAAGAAGGTGTTTTCAACATACTCTTGAAGACTTGCCCAGAGCATGGAGAGTATTTTACTAAGGGTCTCACAGTGTATAAATATCAGAGTTTAGAAATGAACACAGATCATCATATTGGCTAGTTCTTTATCTACTATATTACACAGCCTCTAATAATAAGCATAGTAACAAGATCCCTTAATTACTGTTTATGGTAGCCAATAAGTCAATAATTATTTATTAAGTGCTAATTATATGCTAGGCATTTTGCTGAGCTCTGGAGATAAAAAGATGGCAAAAAGAATCCCTCCTTTCAGGGATCTTACATTCTAGTGGGGCTAACACAAAAATAACTAGGCATTCTCAAGATATAAACAAAGTTGATGGGAAGTAATTTGATTTATTTTTGTTATTATTATTATTATTATTATTATTATTATTATTATTATTATTATTATTATTATTATTTGGGTAGACTAGTGGGGTTGTGACTTGCCCAGGCTCACACAGCTGGTAAGTGCTAGGTGTCTGAGACCACATTTGAATTCAGATCTTCCTGAATTAGCTTCCCAATGGGAGCTAATTTGAGAAGGAAAGAAACTAGCAACAGGAGAGTGAGGGAACAGCTTTATGCAGAAGATAATATTTGACATTTGATCCAGCAGTGTCATTACTGGGTCTTTATCCCAAAGAGATCATGAAATAGGGAAAAGGACCACATGTGTAAAAACGTTTGTAATGGCAAAGAATTGGAAAATAAGTGGATGCCCATCAACTGGGGAGCAGTTGAATAAGTTATGGTACATGAAAGTAATGGAATATTATTGCTCTATAAGAAGTGATGAATAGGCTGATTTCAAAAAAGCCTGGAAATTTACATAAACTGATGCTGAGCAAAACAAGCAGAACCCGGAAACAGAGCAACAACAGAACTGTATGATGATCAACTATGATAGACTTAGCTCTTCTCAGCAATTCAATGATCCAAAGCAATTCCAAAAAACTTTAGATGGAAAATGACATCTGCATCTAGAGAGAGAATGATGGAGACTGAATGCAGATTGAAGTGTACTATTTTCACCTTTTTTTTCCTTCTGTCTTTTTTTTTCTTTCTTGTGATTTTTCCCTTTTGTTCTGATTTTACTCTCCCAACATGACTATTATGTTAAAAAAAATTTAAAGTTTATAACCTAAAAAAAAGTAAAAATGAAAAAAAAATATGTCATATAGAGGAAAATGCTGAGAAAAAACCTACATGGTATTTGAGCTGAGTCTTGAGGAAAGTCAGAGAATCTCGAAGGTAAATATGAGATTCTCAGAGCATTCCAAGCAGGGGGACCATCGGGGCAAAGGCATGGCAATGGAAGATGGCCTGTTGATGGAATGTTGTGTTCAGGGAATAGAAAGTAGGGCGGAATGGCTAATCATAAGGTTCATTGAAAGGAATGAAAGAAGCAAGCTATGAAGAATTTTAAATACCAAATGAGAATTTATATTTGATGCTAGAAGTTATAGGGAGCACTTTGGGAAAAGAGGGGAAAGAAAAGTGACACAAGGGAATGAGAGCTATTGGTTGGGGTAAAAGAGCATGGAAGCAGGAGTTGTGTGTCTGCTGGCCTAGATTCTGACCCCACCTTTTCTACCACCTTGCTGAGGAGCATTTCACTGCCCTATCCCTTGATTTCCTCATTAATAAAATAGAACCCTAAATTATTTCTAATATCCATCCAACTCTAACCATTCTATTCTAACCCACATACATATCTATTTTTTTCCTTTGTCAATCCTAAATTCCTTTACTGGTGTTTTTGTTTGTTGGTTGGTCTTGTTTTTGCTTCTCTCCCCCAACCCAGCAAAATAATTCCACCAAAGAACTGGATTCCATTTCATCATCTCTTCCTTTTCCAACATAGTATGCGGGAAAGAGCACTGCCTTCCCATATATCATTGCCAAAGAATTGGATCCCATTTAATCATATCTTACATCTCAATCTGATTCCAAATCCAATATTTTTTTTCAAGATCCCATACTGAAAAAAGTCAGATGTGATTAAATGGAATCCAATTCTTTGTAAGTTATTTTATTAAACACACACACACACACACACACACCAAAAGTAGTTAGGATGAACAAAGAAAAAATGCATATAGCTACATGTATTAGAATAGAATTTTTTTAATTGAAAGGGACATTAGAGAACATTAAAGCTTCCACTTAATGATAAGGAAATTAAGGAACAGGGAGGTGAGAAGATGTTCAGCTAGTCACTGGGAGGAGAGCCAAAATCCAAATCACCCAACTCCTTTTTGGGTGCTTTCCACTACATAAACTCCCATAAACACTTCCTGCCTAAATGTTCATTTAAGACTAATATACTTCCTGTTATTGTTAGCTACCTAAATAGATTACCAATTTCTTGAGGACTAGGATTGTAGCATATTCAATTCAATTAAATAAACATTTACTAGGCACAACAAAACTATAATTTTTAGTTGTGAATTCTCCCTCCATGAGGAGCTCTCCTCCAGAACATTAGCTTCTTGAAGGAATGAGCAGTGTTTATGCTTTATATATCCCCAGTGCTTACCATAGTGTCTAGCATAGGCTAAGGATAATAAATGCTTGTTGACTAGCTGACTATTAGGCATTAGGAATACAATAACAAACAACTCTGGCACTCAAGGAGATTACATTCTACTATCTTCCCAACATTCTCCCTCCTCAATTATTACTACAGATATCCCCAGTTTCTTTTTAGTCCAGACTAAAATTTCATTTTCTATAGGAAGTTTTCTCAAACCCCTATTCATTCCAATGCTTGCCCTCTATTATTTCTTATTTATCCTGTATATAACTCTCTCTCTCTCTCTCTCTCTCTCTCTTTCTCTCTCTCTCTCTCTCTCTCTCTCTCTCTCTCTCTCTCTCTCTCTCTCTCTCTCTCTCTCTGTGTCTCTCTCTGTCTCTGTGTCTCTGTCTCTCTCTTTGTGTCTCTCTCTGTATCTCTCTGTGTCTCTCTGTCTCTCTGTGTCTCTCTCTCTCTGTCTCTCTGTCTCTGTCTCTCTGTCTCTCTCTGTGTGTCTGTCTCTCATTCTGTCTCTATCTCTCTCGTGTTTTCTCTCTATATATTTTTATATTTGGATATAGATATGTGTATATGGTTATATATGTATGTGTACAAATATTTACAGATGGAAAGATTTTGCATTTATTTTTGCTTTTTTGTGTGGTAAGTGAAAATCCCCTCATAGGAGACACACCTGAACTGGGTCTTGAAAGTAACCAGAGATCCTGAGGCAAAGATGAAAAGGGAGAACATTTCAGACACAGGGAAAGTGTTTGTTTGTATACCTTTCAGTCCCTCACCGGTACTCAATAAATACCACTGGAGGCAAAAGTATACCATTAGCTGATTCTAGCCGGTGGCTACACTTTCTCAGAAATTAATTTGGAAGATAAACCGCAAACAGCCAATAAGCATTTATTAGATTGTAAGCTCCTTCATTTGATTGTAAATTCCTTGAGGGCAGGGGCTGTCTTTAGCCTATTTTGTATCCTTGGAGTTTAGTATAGTGCCTGACACATAGAAGACACTTTAGTGTTTAGTGATTGATGAAGCTTTTAAAGGCCAAGTTCTCCCATTTCATCCAGGGCCATTTCCAGTGGTCCTGATCTATATCTGCCCACTGGACCCAGATGACTCTGGAGGGGAAAGTGACCTTGATCAGCCCTCCCTCCCTTAAATCCAATTCATTTGCATGTCATGATATCCCCTCCCTGATGTCATGGTCCTCTTGGAGAATGAAGGACAAACAAGAACAACAACAAGCACTTGCTATATGTCAGCAAAGGGCAGCTAGGTGTCCAGTGAACAGAGTAGTCTTACTGGAGTCAGGAATCAGGAAAACCTGAGTTCAAATATGGCTTCAGACCCTTACTAAACTGTCTGTCTCTGGGCAAGTCACTTATCCCTATCTGCCTCAGTTTCCTCATCTGTAAAATGAACTAGAGAAGGAAATGGCAAATCTCTCTGTATCTCTGCCAAGAAAACCCCGAATGGGTCATGAAGAGTTGGACATGACTGAACAACAACAACTTGCCAGCTACTATTCTGGGGAAGACAAAGAAAAAAAGTCATTCCCTACCCTCAAGTAGCTCACGGTCTAAGGTAGGAAACATCTGAAAACAACTATGTACAAATAAAATATAAATAGGATAATCAAAAGAGGGGAGATACTTTCAACCTTACCCCCTAATATTAAACTTCAACCTAGTCTTTGTAGATATATTCCTACCTGGGATCTTTCAAAGCAAAGAAATTCAGTTCAATTTGTTGTTTAGTTGTGTCTGCCTTTTCTTGACCTACTCCATTTGGAGTTTTCTTGACAGGAATACTGGATTGATTTGTCGTTTCCTTCTCCAGCTTATTTTACAGATGAGGAAACTGAAGCAGACAGAGTTAAGTGACTGGCCCAGGATCATGAAGCTAGTTAAGTATTTGAGGTCGTATTTGAATCCAGGTCTTCCCAGCACTCTATCTACTGTGCCATTGGCTGTCCTAAAGCAAAGAGTGTCACCACCTAAATCTGAGTCTGTTCTCCCCTCCATAATATGTAAATAAGGATACCTGTCCATACTATCTTTTAAAAGTATGAAGGATTATATAAATGTAAGTTATCATTATTTTTTTCATATCTACATCCTGTCTTTGAAATACTCTTATACTATTCATTTTTTCTCCTGGCTATAAAACTCTTTAAAGTTTTGGGCAGGATCCATCTTTAATACTTGAAAGTAAATCTATTCATTTTCTTGCCCCAGGGGCGGCCTATATCTAAAAAAGTTTTCTTCAATTCTCTGAGAAACTTTCAAAGAATGAGGATGAGTGGAAGGAAAGACTAAAGAATACATTGGATCATAGATCTAGACCTAGTTAGGACCTGAAAGCTCCTCTGATGCCCCACATCCTTCCTTTTACAAGTTAAAAAAAAAAATAAGAAGAAGAAGGCTAGAAAAGACACTGGGTGATTTGCCTATGGTCAATCACCCAGGTTCATAAATGTCAAAAATAGGATTTGAATCCAGTTCTCTGAATCCAGAACCCTTGTTTTTTCTACTATACCACAAAATAGCCATCTTGTAATATTTGAAATACTATCCCATGGAATTAGACATGTTCATGCTCTCCACGGAGGGCAAAGCTTGAGCAATGAATAGAATTTACAGAAGCAAGTTCAGTGTTGAGATAAAGAAAACCTCCCTCACAATTATAGCTGTCTCAAAATGGAATGGACTGCCCATGAAAAATAAAGAAGTCCTCCTCACTGGGATAAAGAATGTATGACCATTTGCATATGCAGACTGTAGAGGTCCTTCCAAATCTGAGATTCTGATAAACATCTATCTTCTAGGACATGGAGGATTAAGACCTGAAATGGACCTTAGAGATTACAAGTGAAGAACCATAGACCCAGTTGTATGCTTATTCAAGATCATACAAGTAGTAAATCTTAAAATCTGAATCTGAATCCACATTTCCTGACTCCAAATTCAGTGCTCTTACCCCTACAGCACACTGAGGTCCCCACAACACCGTATTTTGCTTAGCCCAATGGATAATTAAAGCACAAACTAAAATTTGTGTCTCAAAGTTGTCTGATGTCCTGTGGCTGTGTTTGCATGGAGGGATGGAGCTCCCAACTGGAGAGTGGAACTGAGATACTCCCAAAGCAATGTCGCCTATCTTCCAGAGACAGTTATGCTGTTTTCCAGGAGTGATCAACTTTCCAAATTCACACCTGGAACTTAAAAATAGCTGACGCCAGCTGACAGGACCCCGAGGGCCTAACCATGCTGTGGGTTTCCCTTCTCCATTGCTGAAGAATTGAAATCAGAGGAGTTACTGACATCTGGTGGTTGCTGGGCATAGTGTAATATTGGTCTTGGACGTACATTGGCCTGAAATTTTAAGAAAACCATTCAAAGTCTTTCATTCCTCAAAGCCTGCACTAAATCGGGTGAGTTCCAGAACCTAAATGGATACCAGACCAGGTAGAGATTGACAGGTGACATTTTTTCTCAATAAAGAAGATGGGCTTGAGAATCTGTGTTTAATAGCCTTTGTGGATCTGACTGCTCATTATTTCATCAGAGTAGACTTCTTGAATGAAGATCAGCCTCTAAAGGTACAAGATATTGTAATTCATGAAGAAAAATGTATTCCTCGCTTGAAGAAATAATTTTCAATACAAGAAAGACCAGTTTCATGAGAGTGAAGATGCTCTCTGAAGCATCCCTGGATTAGGAGATGACACTTCAGGTATGTTTCCTCAGCACAATGTGCTTGGAGTAGGGTAGGGAGAGGCCTCTCATATACAATCATGAGAGCTCAATAACTCCCTAGCTTTAGAGAGAAAAAAAGTGAGGAGAGAAGACCCTATACTCAAAGAAATGAGAAAACTCCCAGTGTAATTCTTCAATCCATGTCATGCCAGATAACCTCAGTTTATGGAAGACTTTTAGAAACTTTATTGGGAATGCATATGCAGCAGGGCTTATGTGTCTCCATACCTTTATCTCAGAAAAACCAATGCAGAGCCATCTTTTCATGTCTTTCAACACCAAAGAGTCCATTGGATTTTACTGTCCAGAAAGGTTGGGGAATCTATCAAAGTGGGCTCCCCAGAGGGATCATGTATGTCTAGCCCAGCCTAGTGGCCCATAAATACTGCCTGATTTTATCCCCTCCATTTTCCAGAGGCACTTAATATGGTAGGTACTTAAAAGGAGTTGGGGGTAGGAGAGTAGAGGGAATTCTGTATCCAGCCAGAAAAATGTGAATGTCTCTGGAACTTTGAGGCATAAATTTCATGGAATGCCACAATATGCTCTGGGTAGTATTGCTATCTGGATGGATACACATGCCTCGGTGGGGCCTGGGGAAGTGTGTTGGAAAACTTTCCCTCTCTCTCCAGCTAAATGGTTTCCTGAGGAAATGAGAAAGAAGGAGGAAAAGGAATGAAAAAATTCCAGTAGAAAAAAAAAGTCCCTGTTCTTCAACACAGGGAAGGTTACTGACAAAGATGAAAATCCCAAATTCCTTTGCAATTCCAAGAGACAAAATAAGCGGATAAGGAATATGGGACAATGATATAAATGGAGGTTTCTTTGGGGTTACAGTGATCAGGACTGATCTCAGATTCATTGAGCAGTCTAAATCTGCCATAGCCCACACTCAGAGAGCCCAACAGAGCACAACAAAGCCATTCTGGTCTTCCATTTGCAAAGGTAAAGTCAAAATCCAGGACCCCAAACTACAATTTCACAAAGATTAACTATTACCCTTTTCTGATGCCCCTTCTAATTATAAAAGAAATGTTTCCAGAGGCAACCAAGGTCCTTCTTTCCTGAAGCCCATGCCTTTTGAGAACTACCTACCTAATAAATGAATTGGAGAATTTAAGTAATGGAATATTCCATTCCATTTATCAATCATCCATCTCTGTAGTGGAAAAGAAAATGAGAAAGAGGTAAACAGAAAGATGGAAAATAATCTGACCTCATTTTAATATATCAAAATGAATATCTTGGTTTTGATGTTCTTGACAAAATCAATAAGGCAAAGTGAACTCACAAATCAATATAAAATAAAGGAGGATTTAACACAATCATTACCACAGAAATGAATATTTATTGAGTATTACCATAGTATACCAGATCATCCATCCTGTTAGGACTGACATCTATGTAGCTCTTTTAGGTTTGCAAGACTTTAAACATCTTATCAATTGTTCTTCAAAGCAACCCCTTGGGGTAGGTGTTATTATCTCCACTTTGCTGATGAGGATCTGAAGCTGACATCTGACTCTTGTGTAGCGTTATATACTGTCTGAAACAGGATTTGAATTCGTGTCTTCTTGACTTAAAGTCAAACATTGTCTCCAATATGCCAGTTAACTCAGGTGGGGCTTTCTTAGAAGAGACAAATATCTTACCTTCCTAATCTTATCATCATCTCAGCCATGGAGGCAGTTTAGTGCCAATCTGTATGTGGTAATGGCATAGACTTTGTACTTAGAAAAGTGCAGATACGAGTCTTCTTCCCCATCAAAGATTGACACAACCTTTTCCTGGACTGGGAATGGGGGAAGGGGAGGGAGGCTGAATTATATACACTAAAAGATACAAGATCCATTCTTTTCTTATGTTTGCTTCCAGTCAGTCTCAGAGAAAGAAGAAAGAGCCTTCTGTAGAAAATTAAAGAATAGAAGGCTAATTGTGCATCCCTACTGTGGAAGGTACATTGGATTGAAAATCAGGAAACCTACATTCTAATCTAAGAACTGACTGAACCAGCTGTGAGATTTTAGGGGTGTCATTTAATTCCTCTGGGTTTCATTTTTCTTTGAAAAACAAGGAGGAGGGGAAAAGCTGGGCTAGAAGATCTCTGCGGTTCCTTTCAGTTCTAACATTCTATGATTCTAAACCAAAGAGCAGCTCAAGCTACTGCATAGTTTAGTTGATCTCCAAGTCAAGAAGACTCTGGTTAATGCTGATTGTGTGACCCTGGACAAGTCACAACCTCTCAAGACCTCAGGCAACTGTCCAGACTACTAAATTGCTGAGCAGGTGTCCATCTGCATGGGTAAAGGAAGTTCCCCCACTGAGAGTTCCCTACAGTGAACCTGTGAAATCACAGGTCAATTTTTTTAAAATGCTAAATAAGTAAGCTGTCATTTCTTTCTAGAAAACAAGTACAGGATCACTCTCCATCAGCTCCATCTGCTGCTACTTGCAGATAACAAAGGGAGATTGCCCAGCCTCTTAGACAGATCAGCTTCAGTAAACCATATCTTTCCAGGTTATAGAGAAGAGGGGGAAGGAGAGAAGGGATAATCTGGGAAATGACAATAGTGTTTGTTTGTTTTTAAATCAACAGTTCTGGCGCCAGATCTGAGTAGAAAAGGCGAAAGCACAGCAACAGCTGGGGATCAGTTATATAATGTGACACTGACCTCCTTCTGAAATTGTAGGTGTGTCCCTTATTGGTCAGTGATGATCTGGAAGCACAAGCAGGTCTACTTGGTTTTGTAAGGAGTTCTTGAAGGGAGGCAGGCTTTAAATGAGCTTACATAGAATCTTTTAAATCATTTCCTGAGCCTCAAAAGTGAGAACTCCCCTTGATGTCCATTGCCTGTACATTTCCCAGAAGGAAAGAATGAAGACTTTCAAAAATTAATAATAATAATGGCAAGACTGACAAGTTGACTGAATAATTCAGTTTTTACTACACAGAGAGATGGAGAGAAAATACAGGCACAGATGAAGTATTTGAATTACATCTATTTTTAAAATAGTTTTATTATTTTAAAATATAGACAGAAACATAAATAACTAAGCAAGTATTAGCAGTTGAGATCCTGAATAACTGCTTTTAATGAATAAATAAGAATGTGATTACTTTATTAGATTACTGGGTGATTACTTTATTAGATATTTATAGGCAAATAGTATTGTTAAATACTAGACAAGTTTATTATTTTAACTTTGGTTGGGCCTGTAGGATTTTATTGGTATATGAAGATCAGGGGAAATTTCTTTAAGCATCATAAGTGCACATTGAGAAGGGGGTGTTGCCATACCTGTGGCATTGGCCCTTATTCTGAGGACCAGACAGACATCCTGAAACATCCATGTTTATTCACATTTTATGAAAGTAAATTCTAGCTCTACTCATCTATGAATTTGTGGCTTGTTCCTTTGAGAGTTAACATGGGTTTGATAGAAAATAGGGGAAATCTAAGGCAATAAAGTTATAGTTATAGCCTATAAAGTTATAGGAGAGAGGGGAGTCTAGGACTTAAAAATCAGGAGACTCAAATTCAAAATACTCTCCCCAAATATTTACTAGAGATGTGATCCTGGTCAAGTTATTATATCTCTCAATTTTAAATAATGTTTTCCTATAGTTGAGTCTTGTAGAAGAGGGTGAGGAGGAAGAAAAAGAAAAAAAAAATAAAGAGACATCTTGATAATTAGAGGTCAGAGAGCAGACACAAAGAGACCACATAAATCAAGCAATCTGGAGCCAGAGAAAAGCAGAAAATCTCAGGTCAAGGGGGAATCATTAAATTCAAATTCTAGCACCTCCCTTTTTTCTCAATAATATTTTATTTTTCCAAATATATGAAAAATAGTTTTCAACACTCCTTTTTATAAGACTTTGTATTCCAGATTTTTCTCCCTCCCACCTTTAACTCTCCCCCCCAAAACAGCCAAGAAATCTGATAGTTTAAATATGTGCAATCCTTATAAACATATTTCATATTCATCTTGTTATGCAAGAAAAATCAGACCAAAAGGGAAAAACCATGAGAAAAAAACAAACAAACAAAAAAGCTAACAATACTATGCTTTAGTTCACATTCAGTCTCCTTAGTTCTCTCTCTGAATGCAATATTATAATATCACCTCATTGTTGAGAAAAACAAAGTCCATCACAGTTGATCATTACATAATCTTGTAACTGTGTACAGTATTCTCTTAGTTCTGTTTGTTCCACTCAGCATCAGTTCACTAAAGTCTTTTCAGACTTTTCTGAAATCAACCTAGAACCTCCCATTTTAATTTTATAGGATGTTAAAACCAAGATGAATCTCCTATCCTTAAATCAAGCAAGACACATTTCTAAGACTCCAGATTGCTGGGCTGAACATCTGGATCATTATTCTACTTTCTTAAATAGGAAAAGAACATGAAATATTTCTATATGGAATATGGAAAAGAATTTTTTTATTACTAGATATCCTCCCCTATCCTTTCTCCATTAGTTCCTAAGGGATTCTGTGCCATTATCCTAATGGCTTCTTCCACTAAAGAAAAGTAGTTTAGAGTTCTCTATAATTATTTCAGACTTACAAAGATTCTGAGAGGGTACTGAGCAATATAAAGCCCTTAAATCAAAGCAAGAGAGATCAAACTTAACAACCCAAGGTGAGTAGTAATTCTATAATCACAAAATTCTGGAATCTTAAGTGTTCAAAGGCTCCTCAACCTGGGTTGAGGTTCTGGCCATCTAACTTTACATTTTGGCAGCTACCTTGAGGGAGAGACTATGGTACCATAGTATATTACTTTAACCCTTTCTCTTCTTTACTTTTACTTTGATCATAGTCTCAGTTCATTATCTTCCACAGCAGTTCTCAAAGTATAGTCTGGGGTCTTCAAGGGATTCATAAAGCAAAAATATTTTCATAATATTGAGATGGTTTAATTTCTAATATGGTAAATATGGACAAATATAATCCAAATAAACAAGATATCTGGGTCAGAAATGTTCAATAATTTTATAAATGGTCCCTGAGGTCATTAGTTTAAGAACCCCTAGTCTATCAGATCCCAAAATAGAGAGTTCCATAAACTTGACCTTCTGTCTCCTACTTCCAAGTATTCACAAATGCCTTCAATAACCTCCTTCCTCTCTGTCCCTCTGAATCTTTGTATAATAAGGCTTTGAGAAATAGTCTTCAGCAGCTTTGTCTTCACCATTATATATCTCATTCTTCCCCTTTTCACCTTACTTTCCATTTCTAGTATATATATATATATATATATATATATATATATATATATATATATATATATATAGTTCCTTTGGAACTATAAATCCCAGTATGATGATAGTCATATCTCTCATCTTTATTACATTCATCTTATTTGAGGATCAGTTCAGGTGCCACAGCTTTTGTGAAGCATTTCCAGATACCTCCAGCTATTTACATTCCCTTTATCTCCTCAATTTACCTACTATTATTTTGATTTGTTTATATTTTATCTCTCCCTATTCCATCTCCCAAGTAGAATGCAAGAGACTTGAGGGTAATGATTATTTCATTTTTGCCTTTGCATCTCCAGTTCCAAGCACAAAGGCTTTGCACATAGTAGGCACTTCATGAATGTTTGATTGTTAAACTGAATGTATCAGCACCTAGCTCCAAATCTACCACTCTTATTCTTCCCTTGACCCAACCCTCCCACCCAACTGCTGAGCCAGCTGCCAACGCTAGCTTACTATTTCTGAATGAATGTAATCAAGCATATGGATGGCTCTAGGTCCAGATCATCAGTACAATGGCAGACAGCCCTGTGCCAAGCACCTCAATTATTTAAAGAGAATCTGTTTGTAGAAAGATCAGTATGGGTCAGAGTTGACTTGCATACTCAGGGGGAGAGATATTAAATGGGGTTAGCTCTTGGAAGATAAGGGCTCTGTTCTTTAAGAAATAGTGCATCTATAACATCTATGATTCCCCTTTCCCATTACAGAACACAGATTCAGGTGAACTATAGCATCTATCTGTGCCCTGACAATAGGAAAATATTACTGTATGTGTCAAACTGGTATCATTGCACTTAGGATGCCCTTATGAAACTCTCTCCAACCATCTAAATTGTTTCCCTTATCTTTCCTTCTCACAAAATCAAAGCCTCTGAGATTTGAACAGTATCTCAAAAGTCCCAACTATACTCTCCTCTGGTATTCCTGAAAGTGGTCAGCACCTAGCACCTTCTGAAGTAGCCCATCTTACTTTGGGGTTGCTAATTGTTAGAAAGTTTTATCTTATGTCCATAAAATCTCACCCTGCAGGTTCCATTAATTGTTCTTAGTTCTAATCTCCAGAGCTGATGAGAACAAGTCTAATCCCTCTAAGGAGAGAAGGAAGGGGAGGAAAGGAAAGGAAGAAAAGAAGGAAGAGAGGAAGGGAGGGAGGGAGGAAGAAGGGAAGGAAGGAAGGAAGAAGGGAAGGAAGGAAGGAAGGAAGGAGGGAAGGAAGGAAGGAAGGAGGGAAGGAAGGAGGGAAGGAGGGAGGGAAGGAGGGAAGGAAGGAGGGAAGGAAGGAAGGAAGGAGGGAAGGAAGGAAGGAGGGAGGGAAGGAAGGAGGGAGGGAAGGAAGGAGGGAGGGAAGGAAGGAAGGAAGGAAGGAAGCGCTTCCCTTTCAGTCCAGTATAGACAGGGAGCTCCCATGGCTACTTTTGCCATCTCAACATTCCACTCATTCTTTTACCTGACCCTGAGATTAAACACCTCGTTGTTCCCTTTCCTCTTGGTGAGAGCATCATCTTGCCATTTGTCTACATTGCACATGTGTGTCTGTCAAGCTATATGTTTCTAGAGAAGAACCGATTCTAGGTACAGTAGTAGTTTTGGTGTGATATTGTGCACAGCACAATGTCACATATGATTGGCAGGTTAATGAAGGAATGATAATGACCAGAAAGCAAGTCTGGTTTGCTGAGATAATCTGCCACCTTGATCATCTTTGTGTATATGTGGATTATATTTGGCAGAGTAGCTGGGGAGGAGAGTGACAGGCAAGGGAGGGGTGACACATGGAGTGGGGAAATCAAGCCAAATTTCTGTGGCAACATCCACACCATTAGAAATGGCCAGAAGAATCCTGAAAAATCTTGAAAAGAGTCTTCAGGAAGTTATTCAAGTGCATCCAAGTATCCAGGTGCCTACTGACATGTGGAACAAATGTCCAGAAACTTGGCTGAATTCTTCTATATTCATGCAGATGTTTGGCATTATAAAGTTGTTGATAATTTTTGTGGTTGGTTGTTTTTCTTTTCTTTTTCAACTACAATGAAGGGAATTAAAAAGAGGTGGGAAATGCACTAACTGAACTAGGAATGAGAGAAGTATCAGTTCTAGTTTCAGGGGTGACATTGCTATTTGGCCTTAATAAATGGAATTACTTCTTTGAACCCAGTGGTTCAGAACTAACTAGGTGGTATCTAAAACCCATTGCAACTTTAATATTCTATGATTTCTATAGTGGCATTTTTCCCATTTCTGTCTCCTTTAAAAGCCTTCCTATTCTTTCCCCATTTCCCCAAATATCCTTTACTTTTAAGTCCTGAGCAAATAAGCACACTGAATACAGTATGGGGAATGGAAGATGAATTGGTTTTTTTAAGGTTTTTAAATGTTTATTTGGCTCAGAATTAAGCCAAAATATGAAGGCTTTAATAATAAAATGACTGGAGATAGGAAAGAAGAGTTTTCCAAAGATGGAACCAAATAATTTAAGATTATGGAGGGAAGAAAAGCAGCAGTGAAAATTAATGTCTACATCAGAACAGAGATCTCACCACCAGCATTCTCATAAAATTAAGTCATTTCACATTAACAAACATTTATTAAGTCCCAGCTATGGATGAAGTCCTGTGATACAAAGGCAAAACTCAAATAGGTTCTGCCCTCCAATGCTTACATTCTAGCATTTTGGAGGTGGTGGTGGTCATGGAAGTGATAGTAGTAGTGGTGGTAGTGGTGATATTCCCACCTGTGATTTCACAACCCACTGGGGTTGAAGCTCCCTAAAAATGTACAGTCTTAGATAATGATTTGATCAGTCAGATAGTTATGTGTGAAAGGCAGGGTTTGAACCCAAGTCTTCCTGACTTCCACTGCAGCATGCTACCTTACTGCTTTCTAGTAAGAAGAAGAAACTATGCACTGGAGGTATCCACTGCTATCCACCAAGTGGGCCACCTACTACATAACAAACATAAGATTATCAATAGTGAAAATTAATCCAGGGTAATCCCTCCTACAACTCTATCCACAACTCTACCACTACCTATCCCCACCTCTCCCTCTCTTTTAAAAGTCAATTCTAATAGATGCATCAACTGGTATGTGCTTAACAAGCGACTCTAGGCAGGTCTCAATGAACATGTGCATCCCCCAGCATGAGCAATTTAGGTGGAAATTCAACTGAATCACAATGAATAAGCTTGTCTATCAGGCTGCAGAATCACTGGGAGGTTGAAACCCTTTATCGAGTAGCATTAAATATATGCCCAATTAATGTGATGATATTAATGGATGACTTTACTCCCAAATGACAAAACAATTCATATTGTTTCACATTAAATATATGAAAAACATGGAGTGTGGATGATTTGGAACCTCAGCAGTAGCAAATGTAGCAATTAAGGTTGCAAAGAGGTTTTCATTATTTCCCACTGTTTGCAATAACTTCAAGTCTGAAACACCCTCCATTTCAACAGACATGGCCAAGCAATCGTTTTTTATTTCAGGTTGGTTGTGGTTGCTGTTGAAGACTTTCTGAGAAATCTACTTAACTGGTTTGGATTTTTTTATGAGAGAAGAAGGAGAAATGTTAAATAAAAATTGATTAAAAAGCAAGCAATTGTCATAACCAGAAATTCTGGCATGTGGAGCAATTCCATTAGTGGATCAGGATATCAGGAGTCCTGTGCCCAAGAAACTCATTACAAGTGGACTGACTGGAGTTCACCTAAGGTATGGGAGTGATAGAGAAGACTGAATCATCTGGAAGCTTTCTTTTTTAACCAATTATTCTTGCTATCTGAGAGAACTAGGTTCAGGTCTTGCTTCTGATGTTTACTAACTATATGACTCTAGATAAATTATTCAACTTCATAGTATCCCCAGGCAGATTTCTAAGACTCTAAATTATAAAGATGGGTGGTTAGAGGAAGTTTTTCACTAGGAACTCTCTACAATGATAAAATTACATACAGGTCCAGGGGAGAAAAAACAATTATGTTACCTGGGGGCTAAACTCAGTTTAACCTAAGTTTACTAGTAGATCGAGTGCAGGACCTGTAGTCAAGAAGTCAAGTATTCCTGACTTCAAATTTGTCCTCAGATAATTAGTAGCTATGTGATCCTGGATAAATCATTTAACTCTCAGCCTCAGTTCCTTCAGCTCTAAAATGAGCTGGAGAAGAGAAGGGCAAACCATTCCAGTGTCTTTGCCAAGAAAACCCCAAAGGGTCGTAGAATTGGATACAACTGAACAACAACTCCCAGTTAACAAGTTTTATCAGTTTAGCCTCAATTTTTTAGTACCCTTGTACAAAGTCCCAGCTTCTCTGTCATGGTTACAATTTTGCACATCAGCATCTAGAAAAGGAAAGCCCTTTATTCCCGAAGTTATACAAAGTCTCAAAAAGATGCTTAGTAGCAGATTTGTTTTAAAGACTACTCAGTAATAAAGTGGGAAAAGCTCTAGGCTAGAACCTAGGAAGTCTGCCTGCCACTTACTTGCTGTGTGACCTCCAAATGTCTATTATTAACTTCCCCTGGACAGTTCCCTCATTTGTAAAGTGGAGATAATAACACCTGCCCTGTCTACTTTATAGCATTTGTACAAAAATCAAATGAGGTTATGTCCCAAAAGCTCAAAGCCTATGCAAAAGTCAAATTATTATCCATGACCTCTTCATAGAATCACAGAATCTCAGAATTGAGAGGAAACTCATGGGCCATCTAGTGTAACCTATGCCTGAGAGGAATTCCTTCTATGTTATACCAACAAGCTATCATCCATGTTTCAACTGAAGGCCTTACACTGGTCTCCATTATTATTTAACCTTGCGTGAGAGTGTGCCTGTCCCTCTAGTTAGAATGGAATATATAAAGCTCCTTGAGTACAGAAGAACTAGGAGCTCACTAGAATTGCAGAACACTGGCTCGACTGCAGTCACGAATTCACTTCTTTCTGATGGAAATAACTTGGAGTGTTTTGGGCTGTTTATGGATCCAGTTAAGTCCTTCATGTATTTTGTGTTTTCTGAGTGGTGAAATAACGATTGCCCTCTACCCATATGTGATTATTATCTTGAGTGCTTTTAAAGGAACTGAGGAACCCTCTCATCCACAATAGGAGAAAATTAGGTACAATTTATTTGGAAGTTTTTGCAGAGTAAACTATAAGGTATCCCAAAAGTTCTATTACTCTAGTAATTATGCTAGTAATGTCTTCTGAATGTTTTGATCATTACCTAGAGATGATATTCTTTCCTACTTGAACCAAAATTCTCCTTGAAGGATTGGTTAGTTTTCTTCAAATTGAAATATTTTATCTACCATTGCATTAAAGTACATCTACAACAGGGCAACTAGATGGTGCAGTAGCTAATGACTAGGTCTTGAGTCAGAAAAAACAGAGTTCAGATCTGACCTTAGACACACATGTGAGTTGGACAAATCACTTAATCCTTGCCTACATAAAACTGGAGAAGGAAATGGCAAACCATTCCGGTATCTTTGCCAAGAAATCCCATGAATAATTGGTCAATGAGAGTCATGGACATCACTGAATAACAGACACCTATAATATCAAAATTATTCTTTACTTCCCCCTCTACTCTGGATTCTTCTGATCCCTCTAATTGCTTGGGAGATTCTGGGACTTGAATTATGGTCCTAAACTAGGAAATGTTAGTTTTAAGTAATGGTTTCTCTCCTTATCTCTAATTGTGTATTTTTTTTAATTGTGTATTTCACTAAGACTTTCAGGATACTTATATATGTAGGAGACAAAACAAGTTAAAAGATAAATCAATCCTACACATTTATTATAGTTCTCTTTGATTGCCCATGTATGTTTGTTATTTATAAACTTTTGAAATTTTTAGCACTATTCAAGAGTCCACTTTAAAAATTTTAGCACTTTTTCCTACCTCCATTTTTTATTTACTTTGTATACATCTTGTCTGGGTAAATTTCATTCCTCCTCCATAGAATTTAAACTCTTTGAGATCAAAAGATGTTTCATTTTTATTTTTGTATTCCTCCCACTTAGCTCAGAGTCTGGCAACAGCAGATTATTAATAAGTGCTAGTCCAACTAAATTGAAGATCGACTTCTCTAGGATGTTGGACCTTACTGGCCTAAGCTACATTAAATATTTATCACCAACTCTCTTTGGGATGGTAAGCAAATCATTTCACTTCCCTGCCAAATTCCTGATTTAGAGACTAGAGGTTTGGTAAATTCTCTTCTAGCCCTAAAATATTATAAGATGGATAAATTGATTCCACCATTAGATTGTAAACTCCTTGAGGAGAGGAAACATATTTTCTCTCTTTTTGTTTCCCTGGTGCTTAATCCAGTGCGTGGCATATAGTAGGCTCTTAATAAATATTTATTAAACGAATGAATATACAAATGACTGAGTAATGTAAGACTGGAAGAGCTAAGTAAACCTAAATTCAATTCTCAGCCTTTGACCTTGCTTTTTCCCTTAAGCCCCATTCTAGAGAGCTTTCTCTTTGGCACTGTATTTTTTCACTTTTACTATTTGTCTAAATCTTCCCGGTCAATGAGTGTCAAAAGCTGAGTAATCTAACCTTCCTAATTTTTTATTTTATATATCCCTAGATTGTAATACCTATGACACCCAATCCCTAATAATTCACCTCCTCACATGGCACCCTGCTCCCTACCTTTGACTGCTGAATTTCTGGTTTTGTAGAGCTTAAGAATATAAAAGTTCAAAAGTAATTAGCCAGCTAGAAGTGGTGTAGTGGAAAGAGTACTTGGCTTAAGGTCAGGAGCCTCATCTGAATCTTGGCTCCAAATTTTACCAGCTGTGCACTCCCTCCATTGATACAGATCACCACCCATCCATGCCCTCTAGTCCTATATAACACTTGCCCGGCTTGCCTAAAAGTCCTCCACGGGGAATTCATTGACATGCTGAGGACCTTCATCTAGTTATCCAGGGCTACTATACGTAAGAAAGGAAAGAATTATTCAGAGGCTTCTCTATAATCTGTTATCCCACAGGGAGAGGAAGGGACAAGCCCAGTGGGGAATCAAGCATATTTCTGGTCTTAGGGAGAAGAAAAAGAGGAGGAGGAGAATCTGCATTGTTTACCCTTTCAAGATATAAGATGGAAGCTGTAGTGGTCTGAATCTTTCCTTCCCCCCATGGTTACCCCATGGGTCTGACATCCTTAGTGCATCTATCACTGTACTAAGAACATCAGTACTGTGCTAGGAGAGACAAGGAACTTGGTGAAAAGAAAGGGGGAAAGCAAAAGGAGTCCCCTAAATTGCCCAATTCTTTCCCCTCACTCCTCCCCTCGACCCCCCACCTCTGATTAAATGTCCTCAGGGATCCCAATAGGGAGTTTAAGAAGCTTATGCAAACCCACAATAACTTGTCTCGCTGCTCCAGCCCCTAGGTTCTTTCATGAACAGGCCTGAAAGACCACACAAATCAATTGATTAATCAGAACTCCA
This sequence comes from Sminthopsis crassicaudata, assembly GCF_048593235.1. NCBI lineage: Eukaryota > Metazoa > Chordata > Mammalia > Dasyuromorphia > Dasyuridae > Sminthopsis > Sminthopsis crassicaudata. The sequence goes on from NC_133620.1 coordinate 109,991,695, forward strand.
GGAAGTTCAGGTGGGGATGGGAGGCAGGAATGCAGCAGCTGGGCTGAGGAAAAGGAAGATCATTATTTTTAATTCCAGCAAATCAATGTATTAATGGAGAAGAGAAGAAGGCATACACAGTCCGACATGCCATGGGGGTGTGGGGAAGGTTGGGAAAGGGTAAGAGAAAAGCCCCCTTTCTAAATCTGCAGCCATAAAGGCAACCTGGTCTTTGAAGTCACAGTGGAAAACACTTAAAGTCTGGTATTAGCAAACACAGCTAACACAGCTCTACGTGCCCTTCCAAGGCTGGTGGCTACAGACATTTTTTTTTTTTTTTTTTTTGGTTAAACAATAGGAAAGATGGGAAAGAAAAGGCCAGCTTCTGCCCTCAGGGGTTTTACCAGAGCTTTTTCCGCTCTATCCCACTTCTAAGAGGAAGGGAAACTATCTTTTGTTATCACTCAATCTCCCTTAAATTTAAGAACAGCTGGGGATATTTTTCATGATTCATTAAATTCATCTTATTCCAAAGAAATCTTCCTGCCAATTTATCTTTGCCTCAGCAGTTGGGTCTCCAGGAGTGTGCAGTTTCCTGAATGCAGTCAACCCAGGTCCACTGTTTGGGGCTGAGTCTGTGATCTTTCACGCCGGAATACCTTTTTTGAGGGTGAAAGAGAACAGGAAAGGAACCATCGCATTGAAATGAATCTTTCCAGTTAAGTTTTCCCTTTTAGAAGATAAAGAGAAAGTCCTCTCTGGATCACAGCTAAAGACCAACTCCAGCTTACTGCTTCAGTAGAGAAGAACAATTAGCAAGTTTGCTAATTGGAGTCCTGTTTATCTTTTCTGTTGTATAGGCTGTTTGGAAAAGTTGGTTAGATTAAAACCGTTATGCTCTGGAGTAAGGACAAAGGTGTTTGAAATATACATTTTTGTTGTTATTGTTGTTGTTTATTTATTTCCCTCACACTTCAAAGCAGGTGTCCAGGCTTAGTAAAGTGTTGGGGTACTCATCTTTCAAAAGTCTTTTGTTGTTAAATTAACAAACGGTTCCTCTTTAAAATAGTCCAAAAACAGGGCAGGTAGCTGGATAGAGTGTTTGATCTAGAGTCAGGAATTCAAATTGGTCCTCAGGTATTTACCAGCTGTGTGAGTATGGATGAGTCACTTAACCTCTCTCTCAGTCTCAGTTTCCTCATCTGCAAAACTGGCTAACACAGGAATGTTGTGAAGCTAAAATGAAGTCATATTTGTCAAATACTTTGCAAAACTTGCCATTTCCTTCTCCAGCTCATTCTGTAGATGAGGAACTGAGGCAAACAAGGTTAAGTATCTTGTCCAGGGTCACACACAGCTATTAAGTGTCTGAAGTCAAATTTGAACTCAGATCTTCCTGACTCTGGGTCTTATGTTCCTAGAAATGCTAGCTAATATGATTAGAAATAAGGAGCATACTCGTTTTGCAATTATCTCCTTTCTAATGCTGTAGAAACATTTACTAATTAGTTGAAATATAGGAAATCAATTCTTTATCTTGTTTCCCTATACACCTCCCCAATCTTTGGCTTCTTCTCTGTTCTCTCAAAATAGGGGGTAAGCCTTTCATTTTGTACTTTTAGAGTTAACACTCATAACCTCTCTGAAGTCCCTTCTATCAAAGCCAAGCTCAATCACATCCTGCCTCCAATGGAATGGTGCACAGTAAGCTTGTATTTCAACAAGCTTTTGAGGAACTCAATGATGATATATTAAACAAAGGACCGCTGCACAGCTAATATCCCTGAATAAGCACTAAATGAAAAGCTCAAAGGACATTGTGGAAATCTTTTCCCACTGACACAAACAATTGAATATATTCTTTCTCTCTACATTGTGCCCCACATACCCCAATACATATGCTCCTGTCAATCCATCAGCAACATTTGTGGCATTCCCATTATGTACAAAGTCCTATCCTAGGTAATGAAAATACCAAAGAATTTGCTGTGTGATCTTGAATAAATCGGTTAACCTCTCTGAACATCAATTTCCTAATATGTGAAATATGAGAATGAGCCAGAAAATCTAGCTATTCTGAGCCAGCCATAATATTTCATGATGTATAATCTATAAATGAAAGAGATGGTTCTTGATAGGGAGGGATTGAATTGGCACATGGAAGACAAGTGTGAAAATAACAGACAATATTAGCAAAGGAAGAGGTTAACCTCGGTTTTATTTGAAGTAATATATAGTGGAGCAGCTAGGTGGTGCAGTAGAGTACCAAGCTTGGACCTAGGAAGATTCATCTTCCCCAGTTCAAATCCAGGTTGAGATTCTCACTAACTATGTGACTCTGGACAAGTCACTGGAATCTGCCTCAGTTTCCTCATTTACAAAATGAACTGGAGAAGAAAATGGTAAACCATTTTGTCAAAGAAAATCCCAAATGGGATCATAAAGAGTTGGATTAGAAATGATTAACAGCATATCAATTGTGTCATTGTGTACTGGGGATCCAGAGTGCCTGAAACAGCTGTCTAAGGGCAGATTTGAACTCAGCAAGATGAAAGCCCAGCTTTGTATTGATTGCACCACCTAACTGCCTTCCATACATCAGATGCAATATTATTTCCTTCCTATCCGCTCCACTTTTCCCAGACTTCCCCTAGCATCTAACATGTAGAAAGTATCTGACAAACCCAATCACACTCAAGTGTTATAGAACTGGAAGTTTTTTTGTATTATTAAAGAAAAAGGAGGACAGAGCAAATTTAACACAAAGAGATGAATCACTAAGTGTAGAGATTCAGACATCTTTGGTGGAGACAGTTTTAGTCTGGAAGGAGACCCTGAAATAACATCATATTGCTCTGCCTCCTATTCATATCCTTAACAGGGCTCTTATTTTCAACAAAAGATGAACATATAAGCTTCCTGAGTTGATAAAATACTCATAGAATCATAGAAAGTTATCACTAGCAAGAACCTTAGATATTATCTAGTTCAGTCCCTTCGTTTTTCACTTGAGGAAACTAAGTTTTTTCCCAATGCATTCAGATTTACAAAGGGATTTTCCACTGCTAGAATTTCTTACCAAGATGTTCTGTACCTTTACTTAAGGTCTACATTCTCATCATATGACAACAAGTGAGCAGAAAAGTAGATATTCTTGGTATCCATTTATAAAAAACTACTCTGGGTATAAGATGCCTCCAATATCTCTGCCATCTCCTTCCTTCATTCCATACCCTATGAAACCACTCTGGTTCATATCTTCTTCCTAGATCACTAAATTATGTGGTATAGTAGACAGAACACTGGATCTTAAAACAGAGAAACCTGGGTTCAGATCTAGACTCAAATTCTTATAAGTTATATAACCTTAAGCAAGTAACAACCTCTGTTTCCTCTTCTATAAAATGGGAATGATAATAACATGTACCTCCCAGAGTGGTTATAAATATAACATGAGATATAAATACTTTACAAACCTTAAAATGCTATGGAAATTATTAGTAGTAAAAATGCAAAATAAAATAAAAGCATCCTAACTAGAAGCACGGACAGCAAAGTGTCACAGTGGAAAGAGTTCTGGATTTTAAATTAGGCCTTCTTGACTCCAGGTTCAGCTCTCTATCCAGAGTCTCCTAGCTGCCCCATCTAATCCTATCCCCCTCATTTTGCAAATTGAGACCCACTGAGGTCAAGTAAGTGACTTCTTCAAGATGATACTGATAGCAAATTATAGGGTTGAAAATAAAAACCTGATTCTTTCACACCAAATCCAGGGACTTTCTATCATACCATAAGCATCTTCCCCAAATCACAGAATAACATATTTACAACTGGAAGGAACTCTAGTGGGTATGTAGCCCAACCCCCTCATATTACACATTAAGAAACATAGGGTAACCTAAGACTCAGAAAGATTAATTATCCTAAGGTCACACATCTAACGAATAGCAGTTCTGAGATTTGAACCCAGGTCCTTTAATTCCAAATCAATATTCTTTTCACTGAACCTTGCTGTTCTACGGCTTATAATACTAAAAGGGATTAGCTGTCCTCAATCAAAAACATAATAAATAATGAACTCTTGAAATGGAAATGTTATTTTCTCCTAACAGACATTTAATAAGACTAAAACAGCACATGGTTTCAATACATTATAATAGCCACTTAATACATGTTCAATATTTCTATGGTTAAACAGACAATTAAACAGTAGGCATCAGACATTCTTTAAGTACAAAGGTAAGTTTTGCAAATTGAACCCCAATTATTGGTGATAAAAATCACTTGCTGTTTAATAGCCTATTAAGCAAAACCCACATATGTATATAAAGTGTTGCCTGCATGCATCAATCCTCATTATATGAAAAAAAAAAAAATCCTCACAGTGAAATCCCTCTGCCAACAGGAAGACTCCAGCTTAAGCCTTAAGTATGGTGATAAAAATATAAGATCAGTTTCATCCTGAAGTACTAATCCCAATCTCCATCTAAAATTGCCTGACCCTAAAATATATTGGTCCCTTGTTCTAATCAGAGGAGATGTGTTCTGAATAGCACAGCTCCCTCTCTCATTGGCTAAGTCTTTGGTTTCACTGTAGCTGAAAAATTAATTCCTTTTCAGAAATATTCTCATCTTCTCCTAAAAGAAGGGGGGAGGAAGCTTTTTGATGTAGAGTGACAGGATTATGAAGTGACCCTCTGGGTCAGAAGGAGACTTTTTCCTTTTCTCATCAAGGAAATCAATTTCTAAGTCCAAGTCTCTTAAAATAATATATTCTTGTGGCACGCATGCAGCTTTTTTGATCTGCTATGAAAAGAATAAGAGGTAAAGAGGATCAGGGGTGGCGGTGAAATATTATAATCGGTCCGCACTCACACATCAGCCTTTCACTAAGTAATTCCAGATAAATTGAGGATTTACATATTTAAGATTAAATGGGGGAAAGAGTAGCTGAGGCATAAATAGAGGAATACAAAGATCCGGCACAGGCAAGTTAACTCTTAAAACTTAAAGTTATGGGGTGTTTATTTTATTTCTTCTGCTTCAAAGTTTCATGTTTATTAGTGAACAGCCCAGATAATCTCACTGGAATCAATTGAACCCACCAACCCCCTCAGGGGACTCTCTTTCCCTTTTTTTTTTTCCACCAGTCCTCAGAAAATACCAATTATACTGACAAGCAACAGTTAAATGCATACAAAGACACATAAATGCAGCAGATGGAAAACAGGAGGAAACCAGCTGGAAGTGTGTTTCCCTTAGAACTGTTTTTAACAGCCTGTGCACAAATAATGTCTCACTAATACAGAGATAAAAATAAAACATAAATATTTAAAAGGTGACTGGTCAAAGCAACAAGATGGCATAGGATGCCATTATCTTTCCAGCTCTATTACCCTTGGAGTCAGTTCTCCAAATACTTTCCAGCAAGGACTTCAGAGAAATTCTGAAAGAAGTGTCAGTTTCAGGATCCTCATGGTTGTGTCTGGGGGCTCAGTTACAATTTTAACCTTTCACCTTTGGATGGTGTAGTTCCCCCCAGAAAAATCAGAGACTTGCTTGGTGCTTGTCACACCTGTTGGAGCCCTGGCTGCCAACTCCTTTCTGCCAAAATGTCAGCTCTTAAACTGCAAAGTGGAAGAAAGGGTCATCTTTTGCTCTGGGTTCAAAGTGCTGAATATTCTATAATCTAATATTAATTTTAAAATCTTCCCTGTATGGACCAAATGAGCTGCCCTCCATATATGAAAATGACATTCTGAACCACTTTTAGGAGAGTGATATAGCTTTAGTTTAAGTTTGTTTTTTCTCCCACCAGTGGTGGAATTAATCTATCTAGCATTCCCTTAAGTGATCTTCTTTATTTATTCATGGAACAAATATTTACTGCAGATTCCCAGGTGCCAGGCCCAGTGCTAGGGATGGGGACAAATGCAAAGATGGTAGAACTAGAAGTGACCTCAAAGGCCATCTACTGTCCGGCACCCAGTAGGAACTTAATAAATGCTTGGTTTTCAGTCCAATCTCCTTATTTTCCAGGTAAGGAAACTGAGATCCACTGATGTAACATTGTACTCACACAGGTAGCAACATTGGAGGCAGAATTAAAACTTAGGTCTCCAGAACCAGAATTCTTTAAGAACTTTGTCCGTTCTTTCAAACTGTTTATAATTCAAGAGAAGAGCTAAGAAATATGGAGAAATCACTAGAATACAAAAGTATTTTTATATTATACCAAAACAACAAAAAAGAACAAAGTGCCAAAGTTCAGAGGGATCACTTCCAAACAAGATCATCATGGAGGAAATCGTATTTCATTGAGGCCATGAAGGATGGATAGCCTTTTCCTCAGCATCGATGAGAGGTGGAGAGATTTGGGGGGAGGGAACAGCATGAACAAAGGCAGGAAGACAAGGAATCTGGTTAGGAAATCAGAAGACTCTGGTTTAACTTAGGGAGATTATTTAGGTAAAACATGGAAAAGCCAACTGGGGCCAGATCACAAGAGAACCATGAAGGCTTCAGTTTATACTTGAAAAACTAGTAAACCTTTGGTGTGGCAAATAAGAGATGTATTTTATTAAAATAAATCCATCAGGAGCATAAAGATGGGTGGGAGGAAGGGGATAGAGACTTTCTACAAGAAGAAGGGAAGCCAGTTATGGCCTCTATGAGAGGCAATGAAGAGATAATACAATTGTTCTTGGAATTTAGTGAGTGACTTCAAAGAAAGAATTGACAGGATTTGATCACAGCTGTGTGGCTCTGAGCAAAACACTTAAACCTAACTGCCTCAGTTTCTTTATCTGTAAAATGAGGAAAATAACAGTATCTGCCTTCCAGGAATGTTGTGAAAATGAAATGAGATACTATTATTGATCGAGTGCTTTGCAAACCTTAAGGAACTATATAAATGCTTGTTGTTATGATAATTTTAATTCAACTTTTTTTCATTTAAAGAATAATGTTCCCACCTATACAATAATAATAACATGCATATTAAATGTTAAAGTTTGCAGAGTACTTTCTATATGTTATCTATCTAATCTTCATAACAACCTTGAGAAATAGGCACTTTTATTACATCACTATACAGATTAAAAAACCTAGCGATTATATGACTTACCCAGGATCACATATCGAGTATTTGAGGTAAAATTTAAGTCTTCCTAGCTCTAAAGCTAGTGATCTATCAAACTTTTCTCTCCATGCTGAATCTGAGATCCTGTCATTTCTAAGCTTTGAACTCTTTGATACTACTTTTCTATTTCCATTTTTATTTATCATTTTGTGATAGAAAAACTGTAAGAAAAATAAAGAGAACAGGGACCTAAAGTACACAGCTGCCATGTAGGAGTACCTGATTTCTATATAGGGCAGCTAGATGGCACAGTGGATAGAGTGCTGGGTCTAGACTCTTATTCCTTAGATAAATCTGGCCTCAGATTTACTTACTAGCTTTGTCTTCTTGGGTAAGTGACATAACCTGTTTGCCTAAGCTCCCTGATCTGTAAAATAAGCTAGAGAAGGAAATGGCAAACCACTCCAGTATCTTTGCCAAGAAAACTCCAAATGGGATCACAAAAGTCAAACCTGACTAAATAACAACATACTAATTTCTGAAACCCAAAGTTCCAAACAGCTGGTTCCAAAACTAGGTAGGAATTAAGACTTACCTGTTGAGGTTTTCTATAGTGTAAAGCTCATCCTTGAGCATTCACAATTACAAATGTGTTCAGTTTCCGAGTGGGAGATTATAACAGCCAAGCAACACTTACCCTTCATAGGGAACCATTGAAGGAAAACCAGCATTGGGGAGTAGAAACACTCCATTTATTATTTTGGGGGGAGGATCCTTCTTTAGCAAGAGTTCCAGGTGAGAAATTACTTTACTAAGGTTGTTTCATGCTCCATTGGTCCTTCCTCTGTTTTTCTGCTTTTAACCGAAAGCAGAAACAAATATTTATTTGATAATTTATATGAGATACTTATTTCTTTAGTATTTCTAGAGAAAACAAGGGATCTCTGGCCACCTAAAGGCAGCCACCGAGTAGATTTTAACAGATAAACGATTCTGTCGGTGCTTGGTATTCAGTTCCCATACCCCGAAATCATGACTGAGTTCTTTCTTATCCCTGGAGATGGGCTTGGGTGTACATGGAAGAGATTGGTGTGGTTCAGCAGCTTCCGAAGATCTTTCTAAACCCAAATATAGACACCAGCTACAATGTCCAGAGATCATTCAGGAACTAGGAAGTTCCTAGTCACTCAGCATGGTCCCCAGGGCTAGTCTAGCTTTGGAGCCTAGGATTGTTGTGATTGTTTCATTCATCCCAACCTCTTTTCAACCTTGTATGTTATGGCTCCTTAGCACTGCATTGGTTTGCCCTTGTTAACTTATCTTTCTAAGATGGAAAATACTCCAACTCTTGTCTCTGGGCATTTTCTCTGACTGCCTTCCATGCCTCTTTCTTCTCATTCTCTCCCTCTAGTTTACCCAGCTTGCCTTCAAGTTACACATAAAATTTCACCTTTTACAATTCTTTTCTCAATCCTTAACTTTAGGACCTTGCTTCTATTGATTACTTCCTGTTTATCTTATATGTAGCTTGTTTGGGTGTAGTGATTCTCTGCTATTACAATTTGAACTCTTTGAAGACAGAGACAGTTTTTTGCATGTCTTCCTATGGCCAACATTTAGCCTGGTACATTGTAGGAATTTAATAAATGCTTACTGATGATTGAGAAAGATTCTTTGGACTTTTTGCATTTTCTTTCCTGATTCTTTTAGCTTGAAAGAAATCTGAGTTCCTGGAAGACCTTCACTTTCTCACATGATTTTCTATGAGGTTAATTTAGAGTAGGGTTCTGTGCATATAGTAGATGTCTGACAATACCTCCCTTAGAGCCATTCTTAAAGGGAATCCTTGATAATGATATCTGTCAGATGTTAGCTGTGTGACCATAAGCAAGTCACTTGCTAGATTTGTGAACCTAAGCAATCCTACTAGATTACAAATTACAGATAGATGAAATTGCAAATGCAGATGGAAAAAACAACAACAACAACAAATAACAAGAAAACAAAATTTCCTAGGACTAAGGATCAAATGAGATAATGTGTATAGAAACATTTTGCAGATATCATTGTGAATAAAGATATTTTATATTAGTAATTTATAAATGAAAAAGAGCAGTGCAAACTGATAAAGAACCTGATCTCAGAGCCCAGGAAGTTCTAAATTCAAATCCTGCCTCAGATAAAATACTGGCTGTATATCCCTGGTCAATCTTCTTGGCAAAGCTAGTAAAACCATGAGTTGCAGAAGATGCCAGCCTGATTTAGTGAGGGAGTTTTATCATCAGGAAGTTCCTTTTATCTGTAAAATCATTGATCTAATACTTATCCCTAATTTCTAAGTATCAATATCCAATAGCATACAATAATGAATTATATAATTATTAAATGAGTTAAATGAGTGTTATATAGAAAACATTAATAAAATTATCATCAAAAAACCTACATGTACCATTAAAAAAAAAACGAAGAAATAGACTATAGAATGAATGTCTTAATTTCTCTGCTATTTCATATAAGTTGAGGTAAGTAAGTTAACTACAATTGTGAAGCACCAGGGAACCATTAACTGATTGCTTTGTGACTCATAACTCCTACAAGAAAATTTATGAAATAACATCATTCACATGTCTTTCAGGGAACTTGGCGGGAGGAAATATGGCCTGGCATTTATCAGGAGGAAAATAAAGGGGGGGTCATCTCTTTGGGCTATGACCTTACTTCCTCTTCTCACTGTTATCTTCTTCTTTGCACTGAGTTCCTATGAATTTAAAAGGCCATGATCTTATTGATGCTAGGGTTAATGGGGAGAAATAGAAAATGATGGCCTGATATTGAGGGTAAGGAGATTTCAGAAAGGGAAGCAATGACCTTTTGAAACAGGGACAAAAAGAACCCATGTTTAGAAAGCTGATACTTAGATTGTTTAGTGTTTACTGCAGGGACTTAGTTCCTAGGACTAGAATATTTTAATAATTAGGGAGTTTTGTTCATTATTCAGTCTATTTTTACCCCCTAATCAGTTTCAGAGAAGATCAAGCAACTCTGATACTAAATAAAATTCTGGAGTTCATGATTAACCCACACACACACACACACACACACACACACACACACATACACAAAAAATATGATAACTCTCCCTATAATTCTTATTTTTGCTTCAATTACCTAGATATTTCCAATGAAGAGGAGATGAAGTATTTAAATGATGCTTGAATTCTCCATTTCATTTTGCCCATGTAAGCACAACTCAGAAATCCCCCCCATTTTATATGTGTATGCAGTAATTTAATCAACTGCTTAGTAGACAAACCTTTTTTATTCCCCTCTAACTTATTTTTGTGCAATCAAATGGATGCCACAACTGAGCCATCAGCTGAAAACACCAGTTCAACCATTTTGATCCATTGAGTAGGATTTTGTTTGCTTGTTTATTTTTGTTTTCTCTAATATAAACATAACAAAACAACTGAATGAACATCCAAGAAGTCTGATTCATATTCACAATCAGTCTAGAAAATAAAGGACTAAGGTCTAATTTTCCTTCTTTGTAGATAGGCTTTTGACTGAATTTATTTGGATACTTATCTCAACTCTCCACCCTCCTTTTACTGATATGGCTTAGAGCTTTTTATTTCTGGGACTGGAGGAGCAGGGGGTTCCTCTCTTTGTTTCCAGCTCCCCTCCTCTTTCTTCTGTCTTGTGCAGTTTCAGTCCAACTCTCCTGGAACTGCCATTGATTAAAAGCAGTGCGATGTCATTCTCTCCTCTGGATCCTTGAGCACATGTCACTACTGTGCCTTTAGCTTTCTCCAAGCGCATCAGGATAGACCAGAAACCTGAACCATACTTAAAAGGTTGTATGGTGTGTTTACTTTCCTTGGTTATGGATGAACCTGGGCATACAAAAGTGAATAAGACCAGATGAAGAAATCATCTCTGTTATTGGTTAACCCACATCAAGGAGTTTCCCAATGCTGGGAACTGGCACTTTCTGGAAGCCCCACATCTGTCATTATTGCTTTTCTTACTGAAACATTTGTCCCCTATCTCATTCTGAGGCCTTTTGTGTTAGACAGCTGATGCTTATTGGACATTGTTACTTGTTTTCTTCGGCTTCTCAAATCTTGCCTTTATCAAAGGAGTACAGTTTGAGAAGGGTCAAGGTTCAAATGGACTTGATGCCAATAGGGAAGTATGTCTTCTCCCTCCTGATTCATGGACTTACTCCCATCCCACAGCTGGGTCAGGTTTATGGCCTAAGGGGAAGCTTATTATTGCTGGCTGACTGAGAAGCTAACAGTCTATTTGCACATATACCTGTCACCATATCCTAGTTTGTTTCCCTTGTAACTCACTTTTTTAAGGTTCTATAGCAACAGATCTGCAGTGAGGGATGATGAATTCAAGTTCCTTTTGCAGCGGGCTTTCAAAATACTTCCTCACTATTCAGGATCTCTTTTTGCAAATCTACTCAGTGACCCAGAATAATTTTCCCCAATCCCCATCCTCTCTGCTCACCCTTCCCTTCAAAGTGTGAGTTTTCCATGAAGACTTGGTAAGGTCTTATAGGCTTCTAGCACAAAAAACAAACAAACAAAAAAACAAAAATGTCACGTCCTGGACAACAGAGCATACTGGACCATAGTGTTCTAGTCACTATTTTGCTACTTAACTAGAAGCATGACCTTGTGCTACTTATCCACTCATCAAGCAGTATCGCCTAAGGGATTGCATGCTGGACCAAGTATCTGAGGCCCTGGGTTCAAATTCCATTTCTACATTCTCTGTGACTACAGTAAAATTGTTTCACCTCTCAAATGAAGAATAATGCCTAGATGATAGTGTTTGGCTCCAAAAGGAAATTATTACCAGACTAGAATAGTGGGTCAAATAAAATAAAGTGACATTTAAGATCATGAATCTAGATGTAGACAGAATCTCAGAGGCTGTCTAGTCCAATCTCCTTATTTTAAGGATGAGAAAACTGAGAAAGCTTTAGCGGCTTGCCAAAGTTCATACAGGTAGTATATAGGGAGAGGCAGAACGTGAATCCAGGTCCTCTGACTCTACCATCTTTTTGATAGGGACAAGTATAAATATCCATGCTGTAAAATCAAATTTAAAATTCAGGATAGAGAAGGAATGATCAACTAAGAGTCTGAGGTAGAGACAGAGACAGAGAAGAAATTGGGAGGGGAGAGAAGGAAGATCTCTTTTTCCTTTTGGTTATTAGTTCTTGAAATTTGCTTATACTTTGTACAAAAATAGGACCTTACCATCTGCTGTGCTACCACATTCTCTGGGCCACCAAACCTGCTATGAAAGTTTCTGAACCCTTGCACATGGTCACTTTCTCTACCAGCACTTTCTGAGGATTTCTGGACCTATTCCTGCTCAAAGCCTCTTATAACACATATAAGAATAATAGGAGAGAATAATTTTTAGAATAGGAGCTCTTTGAAATCATGGACTATCTTGTTGTTCTGTTTGTATTCCCAGTTTTTACTATAATGTTTGGCACATATTAGATAAATAATAAATGTTTTTTCAATCATTAAAAAAAAATGAGGATTTCAAATTCAATATGACACATCACCCAAAAACTCTCTGAAACATCCTGTTTTGTCTCTTCCCTTTCCAACCAAGTGATAATTGTTAAGATGATTTTCCTTAAGAACACACCTGACCAGGTCACTTTCCACCTAATATAACTAATTTCTCTCATTTCTTCTAGCTTCAAATATAAATTCCACCATTTGGCATTTAAAGCCCCTTTACAATCTGGCCCCAATCTATCTTGCCAGCCTTATTATACATTACTTTCCTTTCTGCTTTCAATGATCCAGACAACTGGCCTTTGTATTCATTGTCCAACTCATTGACCCTCCAGTCCAGTCCAGTATCCTTCATTTCATAGTTGCTGAACTTGCCCAAGATCATACAAGTAGGAAGTAGCTGAGAGGGGATTTAAAGTTTTATTCCTACTCTGCCACATTTCCTCCCTTTTTAATTTTATCAAAATTATTTCCTTTGGTTATTTCATGTGTTCTTGATGATCCCACAAAATAGAGCAGGGGTTTTTCTTCTAATCTGATGAAAAAATTGAGGCAGATTCCTAACTTCCACTTCCCCCCCCCAAAAGAAAATATGTTTTAAATGATGATAGACCATTTTTAAAATTAGTTGTCCACAATCATATAGCAAATTAGTACAAAACTGAGATAGGTTGCCAGATTTTAAGATTTTGCTAGACAACAGTGTTAATTCAATATAATCAGTCTTTAAAATTGTCTAAGGGGATGGCCACAGGAATCTGCAGAAAAGGAACCTAATGACCAAGAAGTTTATTCACCATTGCCCAAGTTCTTGTTGTCTTTTCCTTGAACTTGGATTTGAATGGTCTGCTGAGAAGAAGCTGCTATCATTTGTAATGGCAAGAAAAGTAACCAGAATTTGAACCTAAGAGGAGGGCTCAGCAGCTATTTAGCCTGACCCAATTCCCAAAAGAAATTCCTATTATAATATAGCTACAAATGGATATATATAGCCTCCACAAAAACAAAACAAAACAAACAAACAAACCACAAAAAATAACTATGGTAGTAGAAGGGGAAAACTATCATGTTCCAAGACAACCCATTTTACTTTTGAATATCTTTAACTGTTGGTAAATTTTCTTTCATGTCAAGACTAAATCTAATTCTGGAAATTCTACCCAAAACTCCTGGTTCGTTATTTCTGGAAACAAACAGAACAAGATTAATCTCTTTATCTCATGATAGTCTTTCAAATATTTAAATAGGGTTACTATGTATCCCTCGAGCCTTTTCTTCTCTATACTTAATATATTCCACAGCTTTCATATGACATGGACTCAAGACCTATTACTGTCTTAGCTGCACTCCTCTGGATAAAATCCAATTTAATAATGACACAAATATGACATCTAACACTTGGGTTGAGAATATCAACAGGATGAAGGAAATGAATAGTGAAAGTTCATGTAAAAATGACTAACTGGTCTTAGTGGACCTCAAACTCCATATGTGCTTGTAGTAAAACATGATTAACAAAAAAAAAAAATCCACAATAAACAAAACTGAAGACAAAACCAAAATAACACACACAAATCCTTTAATGCTACATTAATAAAAGTATCAGATGCCTAATAAGAGAGAGAATAGTTCTGTTGTGCTTCATTCTGATCAGACCTCAGCTTGAATATTATTTTCAGTTACAGGTACCATTTCACTTAGTGAAAACTAAATTATCTGTAAAAATATTTGAGAATCAGAAAGCATGTTTAAAAGGGCCTAAAAGCAATAAAATTAAAGCCTCAGATCTATATATCTATTTTATGCATATGTATTTTATATATGCTATTTTTTGACTCTTCCCTCTTCCAACCATATCAGAATACTTTACTTTTTATTATTTTAAACTTTTGTTTTCCTTTTGAAAATTCTATTTCTTTTACTGGTGCTTCTCATTTTAATATCATATTTATTTCCAAAAATATCCTTTCTTCCTCCATTACCCCACAACCCATCCCTTATAAATAAATGTTTGTATATTTAAAAAGAAAGAAAAAAATTAAGACTAGCCAACATGTTGATCACTCCTGATACTATATATAAAATTATTCCCCTCCTACATAGACCATTACAAAGGTATGTTACTCATTACCCTTAGTGCTAGTGTACTTCCTTTGAGATAAAATTCAATTGATCCTGTTTATATCATGTTTGGACAGTTGTTGATATATTGTCTTCTTCCCTCACTCCCACTAATCCATGGGTTATGAATAGTCAGACATGATTTAACCCACAAGGGCCACACAGCCAGTTTGTGTCAGACATAGAATTTGAATTCAGATCTTCCTGATTTTGAGTCAGCTTCCTATACTTTGTCCCAGATCTTCTTAAACTGTGATCTTTAGTGGATCCCAAACTCCAAATTTCATATAACTGAACATGGGAGTCACCAAAAATCTGGCAATATTAAAAGCTGTCAAATATTCCACCAAGATGTAATTCTTTATGTAAAAGTAAACAAACACATCCATCTCATTAGTATTCATATTTGTTTTTGTTTTTTAATAAATGGCAAAATTATATGAATACCAAAGAATTGTTTTAAAATAATTTTCTTAATAATTTATTATCAATGATTTCAATGATTGTTTGATTTGTATGCCAATTTTATATACTTACATAACCAGGGTTATGTAATAAATTTTTAAGGGAAAAAAGGTCAAAAGTGGAAAAAGTTTAAGAAGCCTTGTTCTACCCCATTCTGCCTCTCATTCCTGAGAGTATTATATAAATAGCCACTGTTATTATCATCATATGCTTTAGCTAACTGCAGGGCAGTTAGGTGGAACAGAGGTAGAATATTGAGCCTAGAGTCAATAAGATTCATTCTTTGAGTTCAAGTTTAATCTCAGTTTACTCTAGCTATGTGACACTGAGAGGTCATTTAATCCTGTTAGCCTCAACTGAAGAAGGAAATGGAGGATCATTCCAGTATCTTTGCCAAGAAAATCTCAAAAGGGGTCATGAAGAGTCAGACATGACTGAAAAACAACTCAACAAACTTCAAACATCTCAAAACTTATCACAATAAATGTCAATAAATTGAACATTTCTAAGAAAAAAGATTTCTTTTTAAAAAAATTCTACTATGGAGACTGAATATAGATTTAAGAATAGTATTCCTTTTTTACTTGTTTATTTTTTCCTTCTCATGTTTTTTTTTCTCCCTTGGTGTGATTTTTCTTACATAACATGACAAATACGGAAATATGATTTTTAAAATTGCACATATTTAACCTAAATCAGATTACTTGCTGTCTTGGTGAAGCGGAAGATATGGAAAGGAGGAAGAAAATTTGGAACACAAAGTCTTACAAAAATGAATATTAAAAACTATCTTTATATGTATTTGGGAAATGAAATACTATTGAAAAATTTTTTAAAAGAAAAAAGATTTCTCAACAACCTCAAAATGGCCCACTTATTCAACATTATAGCAAAGAGATGAAATGTGAAAATTTTATACTCAATTTATACTCAAATATAGAGAAAATATCACAATTCAACTGCTATGCATCAATCACTTACTATGTACATAGTACTGAGGGAGATGCAAAGATCAGTGGCAGTCATAGCTGAGTTTAGTGTGTCTAGAAGGAATTAGTGGTCTAGAAAGGGAACTAAGAAACAGACACAAATTGTAAAAAAACAGACACATATATCATATGATATATGTGTATAAAAGATTAGCACAATGTGATGCTCTGTGATGTTCAGGTGGATTTGTCATCTTATCGATTTTGATGTTACCTCCATATTGGATGCCTACTCATCCTGAGAGACTGTAGTCCATATTTTTTCATAAATTCACCATAGAGTCTATCCAATATGCTTGAGGCCTTCTTCCTTTTCTCCTGACATCTCAAGGATACTAACCAAAGCCCTGAGGCTGTCCACCTGCTCTCCTTCAACTTCCCCACCCGAACAGCCCATCTTGTTTTTCTCTCATGGATTTCCCCTCATTCCTTTTTGTCAAAGTTATTCATTGGTTATTTGTTGCTTCCTGTTCACATTTACCATGTGCCTCTTCCTGCTTTCTGATACTGCGATGAAATGAAGGTGTCTGGTGAATTGCAGAAACTGAGTTAATTGAATATGATATTGGATTAATATTGAATTAATGGCTGCTGAGTGGCATAGAATATAGAATGCTTAGATTCAGAAAAGCCTAAATTTGAATTCTGGCTCTGCTTCTAATAACTAGGAAGCATTTCTGGAAGGGGTTAGACTCAATGGCTCCAGAAGTCTTTTCAGCTCTCCATCCATGATGTAATGATATTCTGGAATGACTAGGAAAATGTATTAATCTTGATGTTGTTGTTATTGTTATTTAATTGTTTCTTGTATTCAATTCCTTCTGACCCCATTTATGGTCTTCTTGGCAAAGATACTAGAGTTTGCCATTTCCTTCTCCAGCTCATTTTGCAGATAAGGAAACTAAAGCAATTAGGATGATTCAGAGTTTTCTATCTCCAAAATAAGGATACAGCATTATTTAGGATGATCTCTTAGGTACCTTCTAATCTTACTTCCTATGATTTTTATGAATTCTTTCCTTGTAAGTAAATCTGTAGAAAAAGGCAATAATGTGATAAGTAGCAGGGAGAAAATAAAGGAGCTATATATGAGACTTGGAGCATCCAGCCATAATATCAGAAATGAGAAGTTCAAGGTTTATGTTCAGATACAATACTAAGCTCCAGTGAATTTGGGATGATAACTGTGGTTTCAGATATTTAGAAACCATAGAAAGGAAATCAAGTGTATAGAACCAGGTATTCCCATTTGAGATGGATCACTTTTGGGGGGAATTTATGCCCAACTTAGTCTTTTATAAGTTCCTTAAAAGGAAAGGCCATTTTTGACTTTGAAAGATCAAGGTAAAAATGATGAAGGAATTGGCAATCTGATCTGGTGTTAAAGGATGGGTAGGATTTCAGTCCATGAAATGTGTGTGTGTGTGTGTGTGTGTGTGTGTGTGTGTGTGTGTGTGTGTGTGTGTAGGAGAGAGAGAGAGAGAGAGAGAGAGAGAGAGAGAGAGAGAGAGAGAGAGAGAGAGAGAGAATGTGTGTATGTGTGCTGAAATGGAAATGGAGGTCAAGGTGAGTTATAAGAAGCTCTTATTCAATTCTTGTTTTCAATGGGACAAAGAAGAAATATAGGGTAGAGCTTAAAGGATCCTTCCTTAAAAAGAGAAGTTGGCTACATTTTCCTTTTTTTTTTTCTCTTTATAAGTTAATGTTTTTCTATTAAGTTGTACACTCACTACTCTCTCATCACCAGAAGTCATTGGACAGTGAAATGTTCTGGAAATGAGGATGGAAATGTAAGTGAATCATACATTTTCAACATAGTATATGAAATAAAAACTGATGAATAACCATTAATTAACCCCATGAAGTTCTCTCTTATTTCTTTACAATGGACCTATAATAATTCTACATATATAAAATTTACATATGTTTTAAACATGCAATTCTAGACCTGGAAAGAATATTATTTGTCATCCAATCCAATTCTCTGTCTTATAGATGGAACCTATCCAGTCCCAAACAGGAGTCAAAAAGGCTCTGATACTGACAGTGAACTTTGTAATGGTTATACTGGTGAATGTTTAACAAGCAACTCATCAAGATAAAAAAATAAGTGAATATAATGTACTTTTTGTTTTTGTGAAGTAATCAGGGTTAAGTGACTTGTCTAGGGTGACATAATTAGTGGGTGTTTGAGGTCACATTTGAATTTAGGTCCTTCTGACTCCAAAGTCAATGTTCCATTCACATATCATCTAGCTGCCCCATTTTAAAATTTAATCTGCATTATTAACATTTTATCCATCATTTTATTAAGTCTAGACAATCAATAAAACAATGCATCAAACCCTGATGTGTAGCTTTTGCTCATTTCTTTAACTATTGGCTCTTTCTAGCAGGTTCAAGTTGGCTCCAGTGGAATATTCGACCTGAGGTCTTACCTTTCAAACCATTCCATTTTTAGAGAAGAGAAAGAAGCAAATATCACAATATTCAATACATAAATACTGCCACCATTATTTTACAAATAAAGAAAATGAGGGTCAGAGAATTTAAATGACCTCACTTAAGGTCAATATAGCTAGTAAGAATCAGATCTGAAACTCAAAACCAGAAATTCTGACTTCAGGATCAGTTTATTTGTATTATCTCACACTACTTGTCTATACCACACTACAAAACATTTGACATCTCCTACCAAAAGTCCTGCCACACATTTATTTCCAGACAAAAATGAAAAAAAAAAGTCATTAGGGAAAGAATCTAGTAAGGTCTCTATTCCTGTCTTCTACACTCTTCCCCTTCTCTCTTCTTTCTTCTCCCAATGGACAATAACATATCTTCTCAAAAGTCAAATACATCCATGGACAACAAGGAGAAACTGCACAATGTCTTTTAGCCATTTTCTCTAAAGGATAAGGACCAGACCTTTGGTATGGGGAGGTCCTAGATGAAGGAAATCCTTCTACCAGTTCAGGGCAGTATCTCACTTGAAATACATAATATTAAGTCAAATGTTTTCAACTTAGGAGCAAGTGGGTGCTCCTGTAGTTAAAAATACTTCTCTTCCTGAGTTCAAATCCAGACTTAGATATCTACTAGCTATATGATCCTAAGAAAATCACTTAATCCTATTTGCCTCAATTTTCTCATCTGTAAAATGAGTTGGAGAAGGAAATAGAAAAAAATCACACCAGTATTTCCACCAAGAAAACTCCAAATGGGGTCACAAAGCATTGAACATGACTGAAAATGACTGAACAACAACAAATCTTAACTCAGAGTTCCTAGATATTTCAGGCATATGTGAACATGAAGAGAAGAAATTTTTGGAATGGAAAAAAATTACTTCCTTTAATTTTCACTTTAATCTTATATGTTTTATTTTATGCATTTAAAAACGTTATTCTGAGAAGAGGTCCATAGGTTTCTATAACATAATGTACCTATTTTAAAGAGTTGCCCAAAACATTGAGAGTTTTGCGTGATTTGTCCAGGAGTCACCCCACCCAGTAAGTGTCAGAAGGTGAACATGAATGCAGGATGCTCTGCCTTAGAGGTTAGCATTCCATCCATTTTGCCACAGTATCTCATTGTCTAAGAATTCTGCCAAATCGCCATTGCTTTTAGGTTTTCTTCAACTTCTTCAGCAACAATACTTGGTAAAGTTAAATGGTGCCACTGTGAGAATTTGGATATATGTTCTAATTCCATAAGATCAGACTAGTATATGATTTCTAAGGTCCTAATTGTCTCTGCAGCTATCTACTTACCAATTAGTTTAAAATTTGAGATTTAAAATTTATCTTCCAATTTACTGGTTTCATTTCAAACTTAAGTTGGAATAGATAAAACAGGAACAACAATAACAATAATAAAAACAAACTTATATAAACTTTTAGGTATACAAATTGCTTTCCTCATGGGAAATCTGCAAGATCACACATATATCATTTCCCCCATCTTACTGAAGAAACAGAGACATAATCCCACAGCCACAGCACAATCAGAGATACCAATAGAAGTCCAATCTCTCCTGGATAGTCAAGCCCTTTTCCTTCTACATATACTACACTGACCTCTGAAGCATGTCCCAATCTGGGATTCTATGTTTCTGTGACCTCCTTTACAAGTATTTCATCCTATCTATCTTCAGCTGTCCCTACTGTAAAATCACAAGGTATATTCCTTATCTCCTCTAAATGAAGAACAATTCTTGGGAAATATAAATCCCCATCTGGAATCCCTAGATGAAGAGGCCAAGTCCAGGGACACTTTGCCATCTGGGGGCAAAGTGATCCAGGAGATAGTCTCCTTTCCCTGCTTTCATTACTGTCACAGAAACAACAGTTCCAGCTTTTTGTTCCCACCCCCTCCAAGTACCATACTCTCCTCCCCTCCCTCCATCCCACAAGGGACTCATCATGTCCAAACAGATCTTGCTTTTCCCTGAAAATCTCTATATAAGCACAAAATGAGATGATGATTTTTTTTCACCATCATCAAGCAGTTCTTCACGTCTTTGGCATGGTGTTGGCATTTTGAAATGAGAAGGCAGACGTGTGACCCATTTGAATTGATGCATTCCAGCCTGCCAAGCTTCAATTTTGACCTAGTCAGGGTATTCCCCACCAGCTAAAGCACAGCTGTTAGGACAGGGAGAAGGTCATTTAATTCCCTAGATGTACAGTCAGTTTGGGGCTTTTCAGTATTAGTAAAAACAAACCAAAAAATTGTCATTTTTTTTTCTTTTCTATCTACGTTGCAAACATGGGGGTGAGGAGGTGGAATTCCCTTATCCTCTTGGATTGGTTAAAATTGGTAAAATAAGATTGTAGTAAAGCAAAGTGAATTGGATCACCAGATGACACTATGTTAGGTAACCTGAGTTCTAGTCTGGTGTCAGCTACTAACTTGAACAAAATTTTACCTTTTAGGGTCTTAATTTACATCTCTTAAAAAAACTTAAGAGGGTCAGATTAGATAATAGTTAATTAAGTTCATTTAATCACCAAGCTCTTTTCTAACTCTGAAGTTCTTTGATTCTTAAATTTTACAGGAAATATAATTCAAGAATTAGGATTTAATATATTGGATAACACAGATGAGTTAGTCAGCATGGGAACAGTCCTGAAGATGTAGGAGGGTGGAGCGAAGATTATAGGAATGAGAGAGGAGGGACAAAAGCTGTCATTCCTTTTATTCGACTTAGTCCTCCAATAACTGGACCTTCTTCTGTTCTAAACCAACTATTTGCCATTTAAGAGCTAAACTATTTGCTGTACAGGTGTCATAAGCCCATGCACATTGGGTACACTATCACTTTCCAATTAGTATTGTGAAAGGAGAGAAGGTCGCTTTTATGCTAACACCCTTTTAGAAGTTATCTTTTCTGCTAACATCCTTTTAGAAGCTCTCTTTTCTCATTTCCTTTCTATAAAATGAGGATAATAATAATACCCATCTCCAGGCTTCATGGAGCTAGAAAAGACTTCAGAGGCTATATATATTTTCTATCTTATTTATTCAGTCAGTCAACAAGCATTTATTGTTTGCTGTAATATAAAGACAAAAAACTTCATGTCCTCAAAAAGCTCAGATTTCAATGAAGACAATATGAAAATAACTATGCACAAACAAGATATGTAGTGTAAATTGGACAGTAGCTTCAGGAGAAAGCAGTAGAAGTAGGAGGTGTTAATAGAGTGAGAAAGGTCTCTTACAGAAGGTAAAATTTGAGTTGAGGTTTCAAGAAAGTCAGGGAAGCCAGGAGACAGAAGTAAGGAGGAAGGACATTTTAGGCATAGGGATGGAAAAGTAAAAAGACCTGGAGTTGAAAAATGGATTATCATGGTGGAGGAACAGCAGGGATGCCAATGTTTTTGGACTGAAGATTTTGTGGGGGGAAGTAAATTATAAGAATATAACTATATATAAAAATAAAATAAGTAATAAATTAAAAGTAAAATATAAAAATATAAAGATATAAAAAAGTAGGAAAGAGCTAGGATATGAAGGGTTTTACATGTGAAACAAAAGATTTTAATTTGAACTTAGAGTCAGTGGAATTTATTGGGTAGAGGAATAGGATGGTCAGACCTAAACTTTTAGGAAGATTATTTTGGCAGTTAAATGGAAGCTACATCATAGTGAAAAGAGATTAGGAGCAGGGAGATCAACCAGAAGGTTCCTATAATAGTCTAGTTACTAGTTGATCAAAATCCATATTAGGGTGGGCATTACACAAATATATAGAAGGGAAGGGACATGCATGAGAAATGTTGAGGCAATAAAAAACTGGCAAATAATTAGATGTGGAGAATGAATGGGAGGAATGGGGTTAGGCATGGAATTTGAACACCTCGATAACTATAATGCTGATGGTACCTTCAACAATAACAGTGTCCTTAAGAAAATAAGAGACCCTGGGGATTAAAAAATGAATTTTTTGGTTTTGACTTATTGAGTTTGAGAGATCTATAGAACTTCTAGATTGAAATTCTCAAGAGGAGGCTAGTAATACAAGACTGGAGAAAAGGCAGGACTAGATACATAGATCTGGGAATTATCTCCATAGAAATGATTGAATGCATGCTAACTGATGAAATTACAAAGTCAGATAGTATAGAGCACTGGCTCTCATTTAAAAGTTTTTACATCTCCTTGGAATTCAAGACAATAGTCTAAGTTGTTTGAACTAAAATTATTTAATGGAAACTTAAGCAATAAATAATTACACAACTATGTTACATATAGGTACATATTCTGTGTAAGTTATCACATAGAATATAAACATAAATATTTAAAGCATTGTAGATTTGTTTCTGGGGCTATTTGGAACTTTGGTAAAATTTATCACTGTAGTTTTAAGGCCTTAATGAATATATCTAAAAGATATTATTAGCGGTATTTTAAATAATCTTGGGGGGGGTCCATGCCACATTTTTTGTTGTTGCTGAAAGGGAACCAAAGGTTGAGGAATATTGGTTTAGAAAATCAAGAGAAGAGAGCCTAGGACAGAGCCATAGAGACACACATAGCATGCATGATCTTAATGAAGATAAAGCAAAGGAGATTAAAAAAGAAATGATCAGACAAATAGAGAGAACCAGAAGAGAACAGTGTCACAAAATGTGTGTGTGTATGTGTGTGTGTGTGTGTGTGTTTGTATGTAAAAGAGAGAGAGGGAGAGAGACAGAAAGACAGAAAGAGACAGAGAGAACATTCAGGGGGAAAAAGTAATTGACAGTGTTAAAAGCATCAAAGGAAGTCAAGGAAGGATTGAAAAAGAAGACTATTAGATTTGCTAATTAAGAGATCATTGGTACTTTTGGATAGAGATGTTTCATTTGAACAATTAAGTCAGAAGACAGATTACATAGGATTGAAAAATAACCAAAAATGAGGCACCTAGATGGTACAGTGGATAGAACTCCTGGAATCAGGAGGACCTGAGTTCAAATTCGGCCTGAGATACTTAACACTTCCTAGCTGTGTGACCTTGGGCAAGTCACTTAACCCCAATTGCCTCATAAAAACAAACAAACAAACAAACAAGGAAAGAAAGAAAGAAGGAAGGAAGGGTGTTGGGATTACTAGGTGAGAACTGAGGTTGTCTGGATGGTGACAAGGTGAGAATTCAGGTTTTCTGGACAATTACAAGGTGAGAACTCAGGTTGACTTGATAGAGGGGGCAAGCTCATTGGCTGGGGTGGTTCTTCCCAGAAGCCCTTGCATTATCCCACGCCCATTCTCTGGGAGAATAAAAGAGAGGACTCTCAGAGAAAGAAGAAGACTCTCTGCATTACATCAGGCCTGACGGGGCTCTCTGCAGGAAGGGAAGTCACTTCTAAGGACAAGAGTTAACAGCAACTGCCTGGGGACAACGGTTCATTTACAGGAAGAAGAATCTGTCGGAGAGATTTGAGTAGACACAGCAGATCTCTTCCCAGAGAGCGATCCAGCAGCTTCTAGAGACAACAGCTCACTACAATTGGCGCCCAACGTGGGGCAAGGACTTTTGCTTATCCTGACAAGAGGAGCTAGACCAGACCTTCGCAATTTGGCGCCCGAACAGGGACAGATACGGTCCTGATTCCAGTGGAAAAGCCTCCCATCCAGATCTCAGTCTCTCTGACCCAGAACCGTGAGTAACGAGGAAACTTTGTTAAAGATTAAGTGAGTGTGCTAATAGATAAATAAGGAACTTGTTAAGGACTAAACCAGGAATCTCTTATAGTGAAATGGGGCAAACACCTTCTGTTCAAGGAAAATGTTTAGAGAGCATCATCAAGGTTATGAAAAGCCAAGGATTGATTATAATTTTAGAGGAGATTAGTGAACTTTTAAGAACTGTGAAGGTTATATGTCCTTCTTTTTCTCTGGAAGAAGAATTGGATCCAGATGAATGGGAATTAGTAGGAAAGCAATTAGGTGAACACTACAATTCCAGGCCAAACTCAATTTCCAAAGATACAATTCATATATACAATGTAATCCAATTGGCTTTAAACAATGTTATTCTAAAGGAAGAGATGAAGGAGCAAAATGGGGAAGTGTCAACTAAACTAGGTGAAAAGGATGAATCAGATAACAATGAAGTTAAGTACAATTCTGAGCAACAGGAGCACCTCCCATCTCCTCCCTCAATTAACCCTTCATGGGTGGAGCAAGAAGGAGGAGAGGAAGAGGCAGAAACACAAACAGAATTGCCTGTGAAGCAGCCTAAGCCTATGACAAGATTAGAAAAAGCATTGGTTAAAGCTAAGAGAGAAGGACAGGATATAAGTGATTTTATACATGCATATCCTGTGATTGAAAATATTGATTCTGTAGGTCATAAAATGAGAAGATATGCACCTTTAGATTTGAATAAAATTAAGGATTTGAAAAAAGGTTGTACCCTTTATGGGACTACATCAGCTTATGTCAAAATGTTACTAGATGGTTTGTCTTATGAAGTCCTAACCCCGAATGATTGGAAATCCATAGCAAGGATATGCCTGGAACCTGGAGAAAATTTATTATGGCTTGCGGAATTTCATGAATTATGTAAAATTCAAGTCAGATGCAATTTGGAAATAGGAGTTAACACACAATTCACTTTTGAGCACTTGGCTGGTGAAGGTCGGTATGGAGAGAATTCGGAACAGATTAATTATACCATGACAATATATGAACAAATTGCTAAGGCTGCAATAAAAGCTTGGGGTGTCCTTCCTGGACAGAAAGATCGTGGAGAGGCTTTCACTAAAATACAGCAAGGTCCCAATGAACCTTTTGCAGATTTTGTGGGACGTCTGCAAACTGCTGTCAAAAGAACTATTGGAGAAAATTCAGCTACAGAAATAATGACCAGACATCTGGCTAAGGAAAATGCCAATGAGATTTGCAAAAGAATTATATGGGGATTAGACAAAGATGCTCCTTTAGAGGAGATCATAAGACGCTGTGCTACAGTGGGAACAAATGCTTTTTACACCCGGACAATGATGAATGTGGAAAGACAGGGTCCCTCCTGGCAAGGGCCTTCTAGAGAAACTCGGCGATGTTTTCAATGTGGAAAAATTGGGCATCTAAGAGCTCAGTGTAGATATGGAGATACAGTGAGAAGACAGGGTGAGAGAAGACCTAAAACTCCATGTCCAAAATGTCACAAGGGCCTCCACTGGGCCTCCGAATGTAGATTGACCCAGGGAAATGACAGATGGGGCCCAACTTCAGCCCCCCAAGTGGGGCATGATGGCAGCCGAGGTTACATCCAGAGAATTTTAAGACATGATCAATCAGCCAAAAGGCAATCAGATGGAAGAAAGGGATTGAAATTAGGAAAAATAGAGTTGTGTGCAGTAGAGACTACCGAGATACTCCCTGGAGAAGTGAAATCTGTTCCTGTTGAGCCTATGGATCCTTTGCCTCCAGGCACAGTAGGCTTGACCATTTCACCTTCTGAGAGTGCCTACAAAACAGTGTCCATCCATACACTGATGTGTGAGACTGGAGAACGTGTATCTAATATCCCAGTCACTAACACAGGCAGACAACGTGTGATTTATCAACCAGGAGAAGTAGTAGCATCAGGCTTATTGTTACGGACCCCTAATAAGCAACCTAGTGATAGTCGCCTAGATTTTGACTCCAATGAACAAAATCCAGGAATATATTGGACAGCAGCTGTGACAGCTGACCGACCTATGCTTACTATTTATATAAATGGAATACCATTTGAAGGATTGGTAGACACGGGTGCAGATCGTACAGTTATTAGAGGTGCCAATTGGCCCGGTCACTGGCCAAAGATTAAAGCAGACACCTATATGTCTGGGGTGGGAGGATCAATAGCAGCAGAAGTTAGTGCTAGGCCTTTGAGATGGGTATTTGAAGGAGAAACAGGAGCTTTTACTCCTTTTGTGGTTGAAAAAATCCCCATCAATCTGTGGGGAAGAGACATTTTACAGCAGATAGGATTACAAATAAGCACTTCGGCTTTTTAGGCAGGGCTGCTGTTGAAGGCCTACCTGCACTTTCACCAGTTCCTATTCAGTGGAAGACTGATTCACCAGTGTGGGTAGAACAGTGGCCCTTAAGAAGTGATAAAATTCAGGCCTTATTAGACATAGTGCAAGAACAACTTGACCAAGGACACTTGAGGCCTTCTCTGAGTCCTTGGAATTCCCCAGTATTTGTGGTGAAAAAGAAATCTGGAAAATGGAGGATGATAACTGATCTAAGAAGAGTAAATGAACAGATGGAAACTATGGGAACTCTTCAGCCTGGACTTCCATCTCCTACTCAGTTGCCAAGAGAATGGCCTCTATGGGTTATAGACATTAAGGATTGTTTCTATTCTATCCCTCTAGATAAGGAGGATATGAAAAGATTTGCTTTTTCAGTGCCTAGTGTTAATTTGGCTGAGCCTTATAAAAGATATGAATGGACAGTTTTGCCACAGGGAATGAAAAACAGCCCTACTATGTGCCAAATGTATGTTGCAGCTGCTCTTGCTCCAGTAAGAAAAGCCTTTCCAAAAGTAATATTGTTACATTATATGGATGATATTTTGGGATGTGCACCTGAGGAACAAATGTTAGAGGCATGTCTACAAAGGACCATGGAAACATTAAAGTACTACAAACTGCATATAGCTACAGAAAAAATTCAAAGACATGCTCCTTTTCAATATTTAGGATATGAAGTATATCCTAAGGTGCTTACAGTACAAAAACTCTCCTTAAGAACAGAGAAGCTAAACACCTTAAATGACTTCCAGAAATTGATAGGAGATATCCAATGGATGCGTCCCGTGCTAGGCTTGACTACCTGTCAATTGCAACCACTATATGACATTTTAAGGGGAGACAGTGCTTTAAATTCACCACGCCAGCTTACAAAAGAAGCACAAAAGGCTTTGAGAGAAGTTGAACTGGCTTTATCCAATGTGGTTGAAAGAGTCACTCAAAAACCCTTGGAAATATCGGTTTTTGCTACAAAAGAGGCACCCACAGCAGTCCTTCATCAAGGAGACAGAGTGATTGAGTGGGTGAACCTCCCAGCACAACCAGAACAAAGCCTTACACCTTACCCAGTGCTTGTGGCTAGGATTTTATTAAAGGCTATTAAGAGAGTAACACAATTATCTGGGATAAGTCCTGAAAAAATATACACATTCTATACTAACGCACAGATTAATGTATGCTGTGAGAACATCCCAGAATGGCAAATTTTATTGGCCACCGCTCCAAATTTTGCACATGGATCTCCATTAAAGATTACCCGGCTACTACATAATTGGCGATGGATTTTTGAAGAAAAGGTTTCTAAAGTTCCTCTTAAAGGACCAACAATCTTTACAGATGCCTCCAAAGAAAATATTTGTGCCATATACTCTCATGATTTAACCATAAAGAGAGTAATCAGGACTCCTTTTCAATCCACTCAACAGAATGAATTATTTGCTATCATGCTAGCTCTCACTTATTACCCAGGAGACGTAAATATAATTACTGATTCAGCCTATTCAGTAGGTGTAGTACAAAGAATTGCCACAGCCCAAATAAAATTTGCAGCCTCCAATATTTATCAGCTCTTTAAGGAACTTCAAAAGCAAGTGAGAAAACATCCAGGCAAGATTTATATCTTGCATGTCCACTCACATAGTGGACTTCCAGGTCCCATTTTTGATGGAAATTCAAAGGCAGATAGCCTTCTAACCATGTTAGCTAGTAGTCCTTTATTTCAGGAAGCACAAGAATCTCATTCTAAATATCATCAGGCTGCTCGAGCTTTACGTTTACAATTTGGAATCACAAGAGAGGAAGCTAGGAGCATAGTAAAAAGCTGTACAGCTTGTCTTCCTTTCCATGCTCCTACACTCCCTCCAGGGAAGAATCCTCGTGGTTTGAGACCCAATGAAATCTGGCAAATGGATGTGACCCATTATAAATCTTTTGGTCGTCTATCTTTTATTCATGTCGTGGTAGACACCTTTTCAGGATTCACATTTGCAATGCCAGCAGCAAAAGAGACAGCCCGAGTGGTCACTGAATTCCTTATACAAGCTTTTGCAATTATGGGTGTGCCACAAGCAATAAAAACAGACAATGGACCTGCATATACGTCCAAACATTTTACACACTTTTGTGCACAGTATAAGATTTTACATACCACGGGCATACCCTTTAATCCTCAAGGGCAGGCAATAGTAGAGAGAAGAAACAGAGATATTAAGACACTCCTCCAAAAACAAAAGAAAGGGGGAGCCACAGGTAGCCCTAGGGAACTTCTAAATTTAGTTCTCTATACCATTAATTTTCTAATTTTTGACAAAGATGCACTGGCTCCAGCAGACAGGTTTTATAACCCACCAGAAGGGCAGTGTCCAGTGAGAGCATCTCCACTGTCCTTAGATAATCGCCAGGTGATGTGGAGAGATCCAGAAAGTGGTGAATGGAAGGGACCAGATAGGTTAACTGCCTGGGGGAGAGGGTTTGCTTGTATTTCTTCAGCAGGAGAAGGAATCAGATGGGTGCCAACGAGTCATATTCGCCTTGTCCATCAGAGAGAGACAGAAAAAGAGAAAGACCTCAAAATAAAGGAGAAGATCTAAGAAACATCTGACACTGAAAGAGCATGGATAATAAGAAGACTGTTAAAGAACTTTAAAACCAGCAGGAATCATTGGACTTCCTCACACAAGATGAGACTAATGGACAATGGACTTATGGACATTTATAAATTTTCAATTTATGATTATGTTATATACTTCTAGCATGTGTTATGTTACTATGTTACTATGTGCTTATGTAATTTATGTAATTATCTGTAATACTTCCCATATTGATGGATTTATGTTTCAAGGTCATGACTGTCCTATGTTCTAAATCAAAAGAAAGGGGGAGATGTTGGGATTACTAGGTGAGAACTGAGGTTGTCTGGATGGTGACAAGGTGAGAATTCAGGTTTTCTGGACAATTACAAGGTGAGAACTCAGGTTGACTTGATAGAGGGGGCAAGCTCATTGGCTGGGGTGGTTCTTCCCAGAAGCCCTTGCATTATCCCACGCCCATTCTCTGGGAGAATAAAAGAGAGGACTCTCAGAGAAAGAAGAAGACTCTCTGCATTACATCAGGCCTGACGGGGCTCTCTGCAGGAAGGGAAGTCACTTCTAAGGACAAGAGTTAACAGCAACTGCCTGGGGACAACGGTTCATTTACAGGAAGAAGAATCTGTCGGAGAGATTTGAGTAGACACAGCAGATCTCTTCCCAGAGAGCGATCCAGCAGCTTCTAGAGACAACAGCTCACTACAATTGGCGCCCAACGTGGGGCAAGGACTTTTGCTTATCCTGACAAGAGGAGCTAGACCAGACCTTCGCAGAAGGGGAGCAAGAAAGAAAGAATAAAGGAAAGCAAGAAAGAAAGAAAGAAAGAAGGAAGGAAGGAAGGAAGGAAGGAAGGAAGGAAGGAAGGAAGGAAGGAAGGAAGGAAGGAAGGAAGGAAGGAAGGAAGGAAGGAAGGAAGGAAGGGAGGGGAAAAAAGGAAGGAAGGAGGAAAGGAAAGAAAAAGAAAAATAACCAAAAGTGAAGTGAAAAGTACCAGGAGAACATTGTATACCACAATAGCAACATTGTGTAATGATCAACTGATAGAATGAGTTTTTCTCAGCAACAGTTATCCAAGACAATTCTAATAGACTTGTGATGGAAAATGACATCCACATCCAGAGAAAGAATTGTAGAGACTGAGCATGTCTCACTTATTTTCACTTTTTTTGTTGTTTTCTTTCTTGTGATTTTTCCCTTTTGTTTTGATTTTTCTTTCACAACATGACTAATATGGAAATGTGTTTAAAATGATTGTACATGTATAACCTATATCAGATTGCTTGCCATCTTGGGGAGAGAGGAGGAAGGTAGAAAAATTTGGCACTCAAAATTTTTACAAAAATGGATTTTGAAAACTAACTTTATATGTATTAAGTGAAAATATAATCAACTAAGAAGAGAAAAAATAGACATACTGATTGT
Organism: Sminthopsis crassicaudata; assembly: GCF_048593235.1. Taxonomy (NCBI): domain Eukaryota; kingdom Metazoa; phylum Chordata; class Mammalia; order Dasyuromorphia; family Dasyuridae; genus Sminthopsis; species Sminthopsis crassicaudata. Next base: position 110,022,409 of record NC_133620.1, read on the forward strand.
GGGCAACCCTCTCAAGTTTACCCATGAATGGGAATGAGAGATATAAAATGATACCTTGAATGGATAGTCAGATTAAATAAGGTTATTTTAAGGATGGAAAAGATGTATTTATTTGTAGGCAGCAGGGACAGGTGAGAAAATTAAGGCTCAGAGAGGTCACAAAGATAGCCAGTGGTAAATCTGGGATTAAAATTCAGGTCATAAAATTCTAAATTTAGTGCTTTTTCTACTGTGTCATCCTAAATTTTTCTGAGGATGACATGAAATAATATATACAAAACATCCTATAAATTTCCATAGTTATTATTAGGACAAACTCTTTATATGTTTTCCAGACCCAACATGTCTGGTCAGTCCAAACTTCTTTCTCTAAAACTCTTTCATGGAAACACAACTTGAAGACAAACTCAATCCATCATGACTTGATGTGCGATCACTGCTCACAGTTGGAATATACTGGGAATCACTTTTGGTACTGAAAAGGTTAATTGTCTCCTGTTGTGCAGTAGAAGCTGAGAAAAGGATCCTGTGTTGGGGAGGAATTAGAGTAAATGAGGTTTTCTTTATAGGGCTGCTCATTCTCAACATGTTGAAAGGGCATTAGTTCACAGTCACTTTCTCTGGAATTACCAAATCTGCTCAGGAAGCCTTCATTAGGATATTAAACAAGACTTAATAAGTGAAAGTGATTTGCATCGCTGATAATCATGTGCATTAATCAAGGCAGCTTCTGTCTCTCCCAGTGCAATATGTTTCATGTTTCATTGTAAAGCCCCTTTAATTCTAGAGGGCTTCTTAAAAGGGAAATGTTACATTTAGAAAGCCATTTTTAAAATGATTTACTTAGCAAAGATCACTATAAATAATGTTCTGCTCACTTCTCGGCTTTAACCATCAAGATAATTAATATTGTGAGGTTTGTGTCAGGGATACTGACCAGATGTGTTCCCATTTATCAGCCCTAGATTGCACTTACTCTAATAAACATTTTGGCCTTAAAAAAAAAAATCAAAACAAGTTGCAAAACCAAATAACTCCTTCTTACATTTTAATCCTAAATCACACTTTGTGGCTAAGGCTGTGATGCTTTTCTTCTATGTGGTTATACACATTAGCCTTCATCCAGTCAAATACAATCAAAAGTAAAGAAAGAAGATTGTTTATTACTTTATAATATACCTGTTTTTGTTAAGGTCAATGGCCTTAGAGGAAGAGAGTTTGGTTCACTGAAAGTAATTGTATAAGCATAAAAAAGGAACACATTGGAAGGATTCATTCATGCAAGACAAACACTAAATGTTGTTAGCATAACTTTACTTTTTTTTTTTTTTAATAATCTGGTTCATTCTCACACAAAGACTATTTAAAGCCAGGGTCCTTATGTTTTGTTTTGTTTTGTTTTTTTGTTATAGATCCCTTTGGTGTTCTGGTGAAGCCTTTGGATCCCTTCTCAAAATAATGGTTTTAAATGTTTAAAGTAAAATACATAAGATTACAAAGAAAACTAATGATGTTGAACTATAATAATTAAAATATTAATATTTTAGAGGCATTTTTAAATTTTAGGGGCTGCTAGATGACACATTGCATAAAGTATTGAGTCTAGAATCAGGAAGACCTACATTCAAATCCAGTCTCAGATACTTACTAGCTTGTGACCCTAGGTAAGTTATTTAATTTTTGCTTGTCTCAGTTTCCCTATTTGTAAAAGGAATAATCATAGCACTTACTTCCCAGGGTTACTGTGAGGATTATAAATAATAATAATGTGCTTAGCATGGTAGGTAAGAGATAAATACATATGTGTACAGGAAGGAAGGAAGGAGGGAAGGAAAGAAGGAAGGAAAAAAGGAAGGAAAAAAGGAAGGAAGGAAAAAAGGAAGGAAGGAAGAAAGGAAAAAAGGAAGGAAGGAAAAAAGGAAGGAAGGAAGGAAGGAAGGAAGGAAGGAAGGAAGGAAGGAAGGAAGGAAGGAAGGAAGGAAGGAAGGAAGGAAGGAAGGAAGGAAGGAAGGGAGGGAGGGAGGGAGGAAGGTAGGAAAGAATGAGGGAGGAAGAGTAGAAAGGAGGAAGGAAGGGAAAAAGAAAGAGAGGGAAACAAGGAGTCTTATTATATGTTAATTGCTATAGATAAAGATAGAAAAGCAAAACCAAAACCTGGTCTCAAAGAGTTCATACTTGTTAGGATTATAAGGTGTAAACTCCCCCTAAAGGCTAGATATAAAGGTGTGAATTCTGAGCTAGAGAATTGCCCAGACAATCTGAGTTCTCACCTTGTAATCCTAATGCATACTCTAATAGTAAAACACCCGTACATGTATAGAGGAAGGAAATACAGATATATCTCTATTAAGTTTGGAGTGCATGCATAAATACATATTCTTTAAAAACAAACTGCAGCAGGCTATCCTAATCTTGCCAGTTCTCTTGTCATCTTTAATTCTTGCTACTGTCCTACTTCTGTTGAAACATTTATAGTCCCCTTCTCCCTTCAACCAAGGAAGCCTCATTTATTATGTCTCTGCTAAAATTAACTCCACGTTAATTTCTGGAGCCTTTGAAGTTTATTGCTGGAAAAAAGGGTTATTTGCTGGCTCTGGCTTGGGATATTATTGTTTGCATGCACTAGGGCTTCACATACTATTTAAATGGTGCTCAAGAGATGAAGTTTCCATAAAGCTAGGGAGACTTGATTCATCCTAATGGCCTGCAACATGAATTATATGCCCTACTTCACTACCTTCCTGGTTCAATAATCTGGGATAGCTCCTTTGGAGTCGTTTATCCAGAGGGGAGAAGATGTAATTCCCAGCTGATGACTAGTGTGTATTTTTTTATTCTTTCCTAGATCCCACAACTGGTGCTTTTGTAGTACTCCCTTCTGTTAGTAGTGAGTCCAACATCCTGTTAGTTCATCTCTGTGCAGCTTGCCTAATGTCATGGGTTGGATATTCTGACTTTAGGCATCTCTCAGATGGGTATATTCTGGGGACACCATTCAACTCATTTCAGTGACAGCTCATATGAGAGTAGCAGGATTTTTTGTTGTTGTTGCTGCTTATTCTGAATATAACTATTGGTTTTTCTGGGTGGAGAGGGGGAAAACTAACACATATCTACAGACATTTCCTATCTGGCCCCTCAGGGAACTACTCTGGGACTCATGCTTGCTTGGGCTAGGCACCAATGACTAAGCCTGAAAACCTTAAAAGTTCACTCACTGTCTTCCAGTTGGATTCCCTCTGCTTTTCATGGCACTGGCAGAAAATAGCCATTTTTATTAATTTATTAATAATTATTTTATTAATAATTTTATTATTTTTATTTATATTTTTATTAATTTATAGAATCATAAGATTCTAGAACTGGAAGAATCCTTCAGAATTATCT
>NC_133620.1:110025928-110121927 GCF_048593235.1 Sminthopsis crassicaudata
ATGGCAAATAACTATAAAAAGTTTGTATTAGTAAACATAGATTTCATAAACCATGACATAATAAAAATGACCATCAGTTTAGGGAGAAATAACAAAAGATATGGATTTAAATAGAGCAATAACAATAAAATCCTAAATAATGGGTGAGTCAAAGAACCAATCATAAAATAATTAATAATTATGTTAAAAAGTATAATAATGAAACAATATAAAGCCATTTGAAATACAGTAGTCCTTAGATGAGCAGGCAGGGAAGGGAACACATGAACACATACACACATCACACACACGAACACACACACACACACACATATAAAACACAGCCCTAAAAATTACCAAAATAGAAAAGGAGAGGATTGATGAAAGAAATATGTCTGTATAACAATTAGAAACCCAACAAATAAACCTAAAAGAAACACAAAAGAGAAATGAATAAATTGGGAAGAGCTCCCAATCAACATATTCAGCCCTAAATTTTATCCTAAACTCCACTCTCCCATTAAAGACTACCCACTAATCTCCATTCCCATATCTGTATGCATTTCAAAACATGTCCAAAATAGAATTCCTTATATTTTCCCCAAATTCATCCTGCTTCTAAATAATCCTGTCTATTGAAGATATTACCAGCCTTGAATTCACCTCAGTTTCAGAATCATGCTTGACTCCTACCTCTCCTCCCATATCCAATCAATCATCTAATCTTATAGAAGTAAAATCAATAACTCTCACATTTTCCCCATTCTTTCCATTCAGTTAGCCATCTCTCTAGTTCAAGTATTCATTACCTCTTATATGTACTATCAAAATGTGCTCTTGTTTTCCCAAGTTTCTATCCTCCCCATTCCATATTCCACTAATATGCAGATCTTATCATGTTAACTCCATATAGGGAATATACTTTTAATAGCTGTTCTCTGAAAAAAAAAAAAGTATGCACAATACATTTTAAAGTTTAATCTTCATTACTACCATTTTCTCCATCACTTATTTAAAACCAGATAATCAATAAAACAATAAATCAAATTTTGATTTGTAGTTTTGCTGATTTCCAAGGTGTAAATGCTCACATTGAAAATTTAACAACAAGCTTTCCCAAGCTGCTTAGTACAAACTGGCTTCTGAATATCTCTGGTCTCATATTAAAAAATTTTCAAAGGCCTTTATTGCCTCTGGTTTAACATATCTACTCCACTGCCTGACATTTGAGGCCTGCATTGTCTAAACTACCTTTCAAGTCATTTCATATTCCTCCCCTTTGTACACTCTCCCTTCAGTCAAAATGGTCTACTATGTGCTCTTGTACACAAAATTTCAGCTTTCTTACTTCACAAAATCATAAGCCCTTATGTCTGGAATTCCTTCTTTCCCTACCCCAGAAAATCTACAGATGCCTTTAAAACACAACTCAGGTACTTTTCCTAGAAAAGATTTTTCCTGATATCCTAAACTATTGGCATTTTCCATTTTGAAATTATTTATATTTACTTACTTGTATGATTTTTTGTGTCCTATCCCACTCTTAACCCCCACCTCAGGTGAACACAAGGTCATCAAAGACAGGGACTGCCATTTTTGTCTTTGTAGTACCTTGCAAATAGTAGGTACTTAATAAGTGTTTGCTGACTTGAATTATTATTGAATTAAAGAACTAAATTTATAAGCGCCCACAAAAATGTTAGAATGGTCAGACCAACCATGAATTGATTATTCCAGAGACATCTGTTTGAGCAAAGGGGGGAGGTATATTCAGGCACAGAGATGAGAAAGAAAGGTCTTTCATGAACAATGTCGTGCAATTATCTGTGCTCTCGGAGTAGCAGCTTTGCTTTGTTACTTATTCTATTATTCCCTCTTGAGGTCAACCAGGATAGCAAATCCATTCCTCTCTAGAGGACCCTTCCCTAAAGAAACCTCCCTCTGGCTTCAAGATGGGCCAGAAGCCACAAGCTCAGAGCTGGAGGAGGTGCACCGACAGCAGCTGCTGCCTCAACCCCTCCTTCCTCTGTGCTCTCATCTGCTATGGCAGTCATTCCTCCCCTAGAGCCTTTCCCCGGGCCTTCCACAATGACAGCTTCCCACCCTCCAGCCACTCCTGCCAAATAGGGACACATCTTTGCCCCCTGAGAGGGCAGGGAGCAAGAAACTGACCTAGCCCCCTCGGATGGGCCAGGTCAACTGGGATACAGGGCTGGGAATGGGAAATGAAAGGCAAGAAGGGGATACTGCTGTTTCTCTTAGAGGTCAGGGTACTGAACAATACCCACCATTGCAATTGGCTCAGAAATGCCTAGTCCTGCCCTTGCTCTGGGGGTCATTTTGGCAACAAAGCCTCTGTACTTACATACTCATTATTGATGTCTTATGGCTAGAAGTGTTTATCTAGCTTGTCAGCATGTGTTATGTCATTGTGTCAGATCATATTTTCTCTGACGCTGTCCGCAAGGTCTATGCATCTAGACTAGGTTCTGAGTTACCTTCCTGATGGCTAAGAACAATATTTGAACTCACTTTCCACTACTACATGTATGATAGAAGATGTTGGCAAAAAAATTACTGGAGAGGAGAATACATTGAATATTAGTCAGGAAATTTGGATTTGAATCCTAACTTCTTTCCCATGTGACACTAGGAAAAATTGAGTTTCCTCATCTGTAATATGTGGTGATGGCTAAGATTAAATTTATGGTTCCTTCCAATTCTACATTTTGTGGTTAATAATATTCTTTTCTTGTCTCTTAGAGACTTTGTGTTCTCCTATAATAGAGGAAATAGGAGCATTTACCATTCTTCCATCCAAAAGGAATAGCATAGTACAAAGAATAAAACATTGTACTGAGGTTCAAAACACCTGGAATCCAGTTTCAGCTATATGACTCCAAGCAAGTCATCTTGTTATCTGTTATACCTTCCATAAACTAAAAAAGTTGGACTATATAGGCTCTAAAGTCCAAGTTCTAATATTCTAGAATACCCTGTGCCATCTTTGCACACTCAGGCTTTGACAGAATTCATAGCTTTCCAAATTGTCAATCATAACAGCCTCTAGACCCAGAATTTTTCTGTCCATGTAAGAAATTGGTAGAAAAACCCATGTTGGGTCGTCATTGAATACTGCTTAAAATAACAGGCGTGGAGACTGCAGTTAGAAATTAGTCTGCTTTTAAATAGAAATAGGGGAAAAGAAACTTTCTAATCCACCACATAAATCCATAGTAGTCTTCCTTCCATTATCCACCTGACTACAGATTTGAGATATCAGGCAATCAATCAGTCAGTATGCCATCAAGGTTTTATAGATGCTGGCTATATATCAAGTACCATTCTAAATGCTAGGGATACCAAAAAAGACAAAACCCAGCAGAATTTCCACTGCAGTGAAGGGGATAATATGTAAATAACTAGGTAGATTCAAGATATTTTGTACATATATACAGTAGATGGAAAGCATCCTCAGAGAAAGAGTAATTTGCAGCCCCGAAGGACTGAGAAAGATCTTTTGGAATAAGTGGGATTTGAGGTGAGTCTTGAAGAAAATCAGAGAAACTGAGAGGCTGAGATGAGGGAGTAGTATAATCCAAGCATGATGGGTGGTATTAGAAACAGAGCCAGGAGATAGTGTCATGTTTAAGAAACTGCCTGTAGGCTGATATTATGGGAACAGAATGTTTGGCAGAGAATAAGGTAAAGGAACACTGGAAAGGTAGCAAGCAGCCAGTTATCAGAGACTGTCAAGTAAGGAAGCAGTGGATAGAGGGCTGGCCTAGAGTCAAGGAGACATCTTCCTGAGTTTAGATCCAGTCTCAGACATTTAGTAACTATGTGAACCTGGGCAAGTCACTTACCTTTGTTTGCCTCCATTTCCTCATCTGTAAAATGAGCTCAAGAAGGAAATGGAAAACCACTTTGTTATCTGTCAAGAAAGCCTTAATGGGGCCATGAAGAATCAAACATGAATGAAAATGGTGGAAAGAGGTTTATATTGGATTCTAGAGGTAGTTGATCAGAGGAGAAGCATGGTCATATTTTCACTTTGGAAAAACCTCCTTGGAAGCTGTGAGGAAAGTGAAGGGGGAAGGAAATTGAGGCAGGGAAACCAGGTAGGATAGGGCAGCAGTTCAGGTGAAAGGAGAGAAGTGGCTCAATAAATGTAACAGAAAGTTAGACCTAGAGAAAGCCATAGAAAAAGTCAAGTCCAATTCCTTTCTTTTACAGGGGAGGAAACTGAGGCTCCATGAGGATAAATGATTTGCTCAGAGACTCCCATTGCAGTTACACAGAGCTAAAAATAGGTCCCACAACCAGTCAGAGGCAAGTTAAGGACTTGAACCAGGTCTCTGACTTCAAATCTGGTATTCTTTTCCCAGTGCTTCTTTGGGTCAGAGAATCTGGCCAGAGAAAGAGGACTCACAACAGTGAACTTTTTAAAGCTGAATATTGTGTAAGAAAAGAAAAAATATACTTCTCTCCCCTCTTTGCAGAGGTGAGAGTTGATGGATATACAACACTATATATATTCTGTCTGATTCAGCTGATATGTTAGATTTTGCTAAACTGTCTTCCCTCACTCCCCTCTTTTTATCCTTTGTTACAAGGGATGGCTCTCTGTTGAGGGTAAGGGAGAAGGACATGTTTGAAAATGAAGGTGATGTAAAAACAAAAGATAATAACCAAAGAAAGTTTCGAGTGCATTTTTAGAAAAGGAAATTGAATGACATTCTGGAGTTGGTATTTTTTTTTCAGGGCAGCTGAGAAAAGGCAAACAGAATCAGCCCTGAAGTCACCTATTAGATACCAAACCTCAAAGTGTGATAGGGTAGGAGGCTGACATGGTAATGAGCTCAATTGGGCCTCTGTCTGCTAGCCCCTCCACTGGCTTACAAACTGCTTAGCCGAATCCTTTTAAAGACTATGACATTGCATCCTCAGTCAAGAAGTCTTTGCTTTTTCCCATCAGGGTGACCTCAAAAGCTCCTGGATCTCACCCACCCCTGCCCTACTCAGAACAACAGAGAAAAGATGATAAGGGAGAGACGAGGGAGAAATGAAGAGTAGATAGGAAAAAAGTGAACTTAGGAAATTTAGATAAACAATTAAATATATTGACACCTCATTAATTCAAATTAATTGGGGTTGAATGACAATCTGAATTAGAGAAAAGTGGGAGATAGATTTTTTTAAAAGGAATACAGTGGTCATCTTTTCTAACATACAAGTAACTGAAAAGTTACTGCTAACGAGCAATTTCTAAATCCAGGGCCTATTTTAATGAATAGCTGAGGTTCTTCTGTGATTAACAGGCACATGCAACAATTAAGGTGCTCAAGTTTTGCCCATTAGCTTTGCATAGGCAGTAAAGATAAACTACTCCAGTCACTAGGAATGAAGTTGTCAGGTTCTCCTGAAGGTGCCCACAACAAGAAGGAGACACCCTTGGAAAGAGTCCCTAAGCTAATAGGATTGGCTCACCTATTTCCTGCATTCTTTTCAGCTTCAGCTTCACATCCTGGGTATTTTGTTGCTGACCTCATTCCTCTCTTCCCCTTTAAAAGTCCTCATCTTGTTTCTCCATTAAAGTCCTCCCAGAATCTTAGTGTTGGAAGGGAAATCAACCCATAGCTCAGCCCACACGTAGCAAGAATCTCCCCCACTCCAACCCCAAAGTACAAATATTCATCAAGTCTTGATGAAAGAACTCCAATGACAAGAAATCTCTTACTTCCCAAAGTAGCCTATTCCATTTAGGGAAAGCTCCAATTGTTAGGAAGCTCTTCCTTACTTTAAGCCTAAATAAGCCTTTCTACAACTTCTCCTTGCTCTTAATTCTGCCTAATTTTTGGTGCCAAGCAGAACAAGACCAACCATTCTTCCATGTGACTTACTTTCAAATACTTCAAGAAAATCATTACTCCAACTTTGCCACTTACTAGCTGTGGGAAGAAAATTGCTTCATCTATCCATTTCCTCATCTGTAAAACAATACAACATGATATTACACTAGAGACTGAGGCAGAGTATTTGGGTTCAAATTCCATGCTGCATACTGTGATCTTGGACAAGTCATGACCACTCCGTGCTTATTCTGCTAATACTTTAAGACCAGGTAGTAAACTTTCTGAGATCCTGAAGTCGGGAGGATGTGAGTTCAAATTTGATCTCTGAGCAAGTCACTTAACCCCAATTGCCTCAGAGGGGGAGAAAAAATTCTAAAATCAGCTCAAAAGAATAATTGCAAATATTAATTTGCATTGCAACAGAAGAAACACTGTATTTGAGCTCAGAAGATCTGGGTTCAAAGCCTCAAACCTATATGAATTGGACAACAGCTGAAAGACCACAAGTTCTTAGAGCTGGAAGACCACCTTGTGATCTTGGATAAATCATTTCACCAAGACGGATCTGGCTTTATTACCTGCAAAATGAGGGGGTTGGACCAGATCTTTAAGGTCCCTTCTAGAATCTGCAAGGTCTATGATCAAACAATCAATAAACATTTTAAGTGCCTACTATGTTCCAGGCACTATGCTAAGTGTGGATACAAATAAGAAAAAAGGAAGAGAGTTTGTACTCTCACTGAACTTAGGATCAAGTCACTTCATATCACATACATCCTCAGGAGGTTTTTGCTTTTTTTCCATCAGAGTAAACTCAAGTACTCCTGGATTTTGCCCACCCCTGCCTTACTCAGAATAACAGAAGAGAGGTGATTAGAGGAAGGGGTAGAAATGGAGGGTAGGTTTAAAAAAAAAAAGTGAACTTAGGAAATTTAGATAAACAATTAAATATATTGGCACCTCATTAATTCAAATTTATTGGGGTTGAATGACAATCTGAATTAGAGAAAAAGTGAGCTTGAATTAATAAAGTTTATCTGGAACTAAATAAATGCTGATGGGATTTAAAAAAAAATAAATATTTCACATGAGGCACATGTGAACTTTCTAAACACCATAGAGAATGCAACATACTGTTCTCATAGGGAAAAAAAACTATTCCTGAGCTTTATAATCATCTCAGGATATTCTCTTCCTATACATATGGAAGTCACCCATCTCCTATCTTAAAAAAAATACCTAGCTAAACAAAAAATCCCAAACATGCAGTTTTTCTTTACTGGGAAACATTTGGCTGGCTTTTTCTGTTCTTTTTCTTCTAAACATTGGATTAACTAAAGTACCTACATTAACTGGTTAGATTTAAATGCTGTACTTTTTTGAAAATAGTTTTTTATTGACAAAATATATGCATGGTTAATTTTTCAACATTGACCCTTGCAAAAACTTCTGTTCCAACTTTTCCCCTCCTTCCCTCCACCTCCTTTCCTAGATGCTAGGTAGTCCCATACATATTAAATATGTTAAAGTTAAATGCTGTACTTGAGGTCAGGAAGATTTGGATTCAAATATTGCTTGGGATGCTACTGGCTATGAAATCATGGATTAGTGATGGAACCACTCCGAGCTTCAATTTCTCTATTTGTTAAAAAGGTTTAATAGTCTTTGTAGTAACTAGCAAAATTTTTAAAATACACAAATAAGAATTCTATTCAATTCTAAAAAATTTAGTAGGCACATACTATTTATAAGGTATTATACTGGATTAATCTAAACTATTTTCGAAAGTCAGCTGAGAATTGTATCTATAATTTTGTCTGATGATTGATTTCCTCAAACAGTATATTTACATAATAATTTGTTCTGTAAATCTCAAATGCACCACGTAGGTACTGTTGGGTTGGTACCTGATTGCTAAAGAAGCTCCTTCAGGGCAGGAACTATGTTCTCTCTATAACAGTAGTTGCTGGTATAAAGCCTGAGGACTTGTGCTACCCCTACTGAGTTCTATTCAGTCCCAAATTATATAATATTCCTTTGTTTCAGGAGATGAGCCCCAGATTCTTAAGTGTCAGAAGTTTGTGTGGGTCCAGACTAATCTTTCTGCCTCCTCCATCCTTCTGAAGAAGGCATTACACTTCCAAAAACATTTCTCCAGTGCCCAGAAGAAGAAATATAGAAGATAAGCATGTGGTAAGTACCTAATATGTGGTAAGCACTGTGCTAAGTGCTTTACAATATTAGCTCATTTGGTTTTCACAGTAACCCTGGGAATTAGGTACTATTACTATCCCTAATTTACAGTTGAGGACAATGAGGCAGCAGAGGTTGAAGTGCCCAAGTACCTAAGGCAGGATTCAGATTCAATTCTTCCTGACTCTGGGTCCAACACTGTATCCATTGGGTCATTTATTCACCTCCGATAGAGGAGAGCCTATTATATGTGATATACTTAAATGTGTTTGTGAATTATTGAATTCATCACATTCCCCTCTTGTTCAAAAACCTACAGATATTTCCTGTTGACTAATTTGTCTTGTCCAGCTCCTAGATGTAGACTTCAAAGTTCTTGGTTATTTAGTTGCACCATTCAGCCAGATGGTAACATGGAAACACCACTGAAGTGGGAATGAGAAAAAAAAACAAGGGTTGAATCTTGTTTCTTGACACTTATAGCTGAGTAATTCTGAGCAAGTCATTTAATTTCTCTGGGCCTCATTTGCAAAATGAGGGGATTGGACTCAAAGGCTTTAAGATCCCTGTTCTTTCTCCAAATTTCTCCTCTCATTAGTTTTCAACTTAACATCTCTACCATGAATAGAGAGTATGTCCTTTGTGTTTTATCTCTCAACTCCTCACCTGAAATAGTCCTATGGATAAATGTTTGATAAATGCTTGTTAAATAAGTGAATTATCATTGGGTTGTCTTTAAAAAAAACATATATGAGACACCAGCAGTAGACTGAACCACACAGTTCTTAGAACTGGCTGAAATTCTGACAAGAATGTAGTTAATGTAGTTAATGGTGATGGACTGCTCTCCAGCTCCCTTAGTACCAGACAGTTAAGAATCTATCCTATTATTTAATGCCTCTAAGAGAAAAAATACATATCTACCACCTCCCATTTTAGCACTTATTGTAGTATATAATAACCTTTCCTGTCAGGGAAACTTTAGAATCACTGAAGCTATAGGGGATCACAGAAATCAGGCATGTGGTTTCAGCTTATTTATGATTTCATATGATGGCATTTCCTTCACCAGCTTATTTCACAGATAAGGAAACTGAGGCAAAGAGGTTAAGTGACTTACCCAGGATCACACAGCTAGTAAGAGTCTGAGACCAGATTTGAACTTATGAAAATGAGTCTTCTTGACTAGGCTAGAATTTTATCTATTGGGCCATCTCCATATTGTTACCCTGATAATTTTGTATATCCTCTTTATTTTAAAGGTGAAAAAAATGAGGCTCAATTTGAGCTGAAATTTGAACCCAGATCATCTGGATTTTAAATTCAACATTCTTTACCTTGTACTATAGATTAAAACTCTTCACATGACCTCTTTATTAATCTTTTCAGTCTTGTTATACTTTATTTCCCTCCTTACACTCTATGGTCCTACGGTCTAACCATATTGTCCAACTTAATATTCCCCATTTATGTTGGTTCATCTCCCATCTTCATGTCTTTGCACAGGCTGTCCCCTAGGTTTGGAATGTTCTCCCTTCTCACTCCCACCTTATAAAGTCTCTTGCTTTTTTTAAGATTCAACTCAAAAGGTCTTTTTAACCCCTCACTCTCTTACTCCCAGCCTCTCTCTAGGCTACTTTCCCTCTTCATGGCATACATGTTACTTCCTTCTATCTATATACATATTGTCTCTCTCATTTGGATTATAAACTCCTTGAGAAAAAGATTTGGCTTTGCCTTTCTTTTTATCCCTAGTATTTGGCACAGTGCCTGGCTCTTTGTTAAGTGCTTAATAAATGCTCACTAATGGATTGATTCCCTTCATCTTTGGTTTTTCATGATCTGTGAAGAAGAAAAAAATCAGTTAAAAAATATCATTGTCTATATATTCTTTGTTGTCTAATTCAATGAGGCAAGGAAAAGTAGTATCCAAAGATAACATAGCAATTGTGATGAGATAATTAAGAAAGAACTATAAAAATGGTGTTAGAGAAAGAAAATCTGGTCATAAATTGACGTACACTTCAGATTTTTAGGAAAGCAGATTTCAAAGGATTCAGAAAAAGGTTAGATGGAATATTATAGCCTAAAGTTTTACAGGGGAAATCAACCAAAAAGGGATAGAAAGTTTTTCAAGAATAGAGTTCTAAAGATACAGATAGAAACAATTCTGATGAGGAAGAAAAGGCAAAGCTATCTAAAAAGACAGGTATGGATTGCAGGGAACTCATGGACCAACTTAGATTTCAAAGTAACACAAATAGAAGATGAAAGAAGGGCAGGTAACAGTGGGTGAATGAGCTGAAACTGGGGATAAATGTTAAGAACAATGAAAAGGATTTTTAAGCTATACTGGGTAAAAGAGGAGCATCAAAGAAGTATGATAGAGAGAGGAAAGGACAATTACTAAATTCTTACTTTGCTTCCCTTTTCTCTGCCAAGGAGAATAATCCTTAGAATGAAAAGGATATTTAAAAAATTTAATAGGGAGCTGAAACACAGAACAAGGAAGAAAATAATGAGAGAGCATCTAGTTACACTTGATGAGTTCAAGGCAATAGTCCCAGACAAACTACATTCCAGGAATGGCCAATATGATTGCTGAGACACTGTCAGTGATCATTAAAAGATCCTACAGGAATAGAAGAGGTGCCATAGGATTGAATGGAGACAGGCAAATGTCATGATTTTCAAAAAGAAATGAAAACTGAGTCTTTCTCCTATAAGTCAATAACCTTGACTTCCATTCCTGGCAAAATTCTAGAAGGTATTATTAAAAGGATGACTTATGAACATGTTGAAACAGAAATAGTATCATTAAGAGATATCATTACTTCAAGAATAGATCATGCATTACCTACCTCATTTCATACTCTGAAGAATTATCATTAGAGATTGGTTTACTTAAAATACCTAAAATAAAATCTTTTCTGCTTCCCCATGGATAAAATGGAAAAATGAACAAATAGTCTAGTTTGGGCAACAGTTTATCTAGGTGAGTTTAGACACTGTTGAATGATTATACCCCAAAGAAATTATTAATAATAATGTCAATTAAGGAAGTATCTAGTAGAATGGCCTATAGGTCTCTTTCTTACTCTATGTTTCTTACATTTTTATTAGGATAAGGATAAAAGTAGCATTCTTATCAAATGTGCCAATCCTATATTTTTCTACATTGAGAGAAATAATATCAGGAGAAGGGATACTGTCAACCCTGATCATATCAACATTTGGAGTAGTAGGAATCAGGAAACTTGGGTTCAAGTTCTGATAGCCTATAGCTACCTTTCATGTAAGTTATTCAATCACTCTTTTCTCATTTCTAAAAATACTACACATATAATATATAGAGAGATACATATATATATTTATATATTAAGTTTCTTTTTAACTATGCAACCCTACAATATAAAATATTTGTTATTAATGCAATAATTAGATGTTTTTAAATTAAAAAATGAGCCTGGTGAAAGTTTGGCATGAGACCCAGCTAAGCCAGATCATCTCAAGAGAATTTATAGATGAAACTGGAAAGTAAACAACAAATGAAAACCAAACAGAATAGATTTGTCAGAGTTTCTATAGTGATCTATTCTTATCATCAATGACAGTGAAATCATCCCATTAAGAATATGACACTTTAGGGCTAAATGTGCTACATGAAGAAATGGAAATTGCCTTTAACATGGTGACTTTTAGAAGAGCTCCACCTGATATGTCACTTTGCCACACAGCAGGTGCACATCAACTTTGGAATCCTCATCACCTACAGGTTTATTGTGGCTTGATTTACGTAATCATAATGATGTAAACATGGCTTTCAAGATCATACTATATTACAGACAAGATAGGATCCTCAGATTAAGTGAGACAAGATATTTGAAATAGGAGAGTAAAGGAAATAGCAATGGGAAGTCAAGCAATGGAACTATTCTCAATTGTCTTCCACAAATAAATAATCCACTAATAACATCAACTCCCTAAAAACTAACACAGAGATGAATAAGATGCCTCTCCCCTGGAATAGGCAGGATGGAAGAAAATCAGTTGCTCCAAGTCTTCTCTTGTTTTCCATTGCTAGCATGGAGGTCTGATGTAGTCTCTTAAGTGCAAATCAGCTACCTTGCTGATTCTGGATCACTCAGGCTTTTGTAGCATGCCTGGGATTAGATAATATATGGTAGACTCGCCCACCCAACCCTGCTTCCATCTTTTCTGCTAATCATAGTCTTACTAAGCCCACACAAACTCCACCAATTCTTATTCTCCAGTCGCTCCAGTGTTTTAAAACCTCCCACTTTCCAAGATACTCCCCAATGATCAGAGTTCTCACTTCATAGAAGCCTCTCTCTGTTTCCTCTTAGGAAATAAAGTACAGGGAAATTCTCCCACTGGACAATATTGTTTCTTCTCAAGCATCATGAGAAATGAAGTCTAAGAAACTTTTCCTTGTCTATCTCTATTACATAAACAGAAGAAGTCTGTGTATGAACAGTTTTAAAAGCACTGAGATATAAAATTTCAAGGTCTCTCATAAAGATGACACACCAAAAAAATGTGAGTGAGAACACATCAGCAAGTGCTTGACCATTAAGTCTGTCTTCTTTTCTGTATTAAGCCTCAGGAAAATCATTAACTCGTGTCTCAGTTATATCCTTGGTTAGTTTCCTAATTGCAAAATAAAGATATAAATTGGGACCTGTAATTTCATGTCTATGAAACTCTTACTTGAAACATCTACCAATCCAAGTAACCTCCTTTACTGTATTTAGTATTGAGAAGGGCCTGAAAAGTGAAACGATGTCAGAGAAAGACCTTCCTGGCTTGAAGACTGTTCTCTAGCTACCATGCCATGTTTCCTTCAGAAATTGTAGGAAAGAGCTCAAAATGAAATGCTTCATGAGGTAATGAGTTCTTACAAGAGTCTTCAAGAAAACATTGGATGGACTGGTTGTTGGGAATGTTATAGAAGAAGTTCAGACTTGGAATAAAACTTGAATAAAATGAAAGGGATAAATGTGAATAATGTGCAAAGGGAATGAGAAAGTTTTTGCAGATTTTTATTATACCATAGATCCCATATTTGCAATCCCACAATTTACTAGAAAATGTAGAGAATACAAGTCATACCATTCTTATTACAATGGTCACAAAATTGCATTTGACTCAGTAAGAAAAAGCATAGTCTTAGAGACTTTCATCCAAGAATCCTTCATGCATATTATGATTACTCAAGATTCCTTGACAGACCTAACCATAAGACACAAGATTGATGAATATAGAGAACTGGATGGTGTAGTAGACATAGTACTGATCTAGAATTAAGATGAGTTAAAATCCAGGTATACAAACCTGGTCAAGACACAAAGCCTCTGTTGTCTGTTTCTTTATTTGAAAAAGGGAATAATAATAATACCAGCTACATCCCACAGTTGTTGTAAAAATAAAATAAGATAAAAAAGCTATTTTTAAATCTTAAAGCACTAAATAAATAATTTCTGTTATTGTTATTTTTGTGAAATTAAATTATGTGAGCTATGAAATAGCTATAGATTGTACTCACCAAAGATCCTGGGCATTGTCATAGAGAATATCTAGTCCAGAATACAAATGAAAAAAGAATTCCTTATAGATAGTATAGTTTTCTAGAGGATCTCATTTGTATATTACATTATTATGATTGTTTCAACCTACAGAACATGAGGAAGCCTTCTCAGTGAGATAAAATAACTCAAAAAAAGATCAATTCATGTAGTAAAAAAAAAAACCAAACAAACCTCCAATACTTGTTTAGATTAGGATAACATTCAATTGGAAGAGAAGTCCCTTGATTTAGTCTATCCATCCCATACCTTGCACAGTTCTTCAGATGGACAATGACTGGAGGCAAAAATTAAGTCAGGGGAAAAAACTAAGAAAAATATGTATTTTCAATGATAATATACAATTCTCTGCAAAGATAACCCATTTTTAGCAACCCCAGATTCTATCAGTGATGCTAGTTGGCTAAAAATCATGGAATATTGCAGTTTCCAAAGAATCAGAATTGTGTGGGTGACCAAAAGGGCAATGGGAGAATCCACAGTGGGTGCCAATGAATTCAATATATTATCATCAATGCCTTGTTTTTTATAGGAAATACTGTGTGAAAAGTATTAATAAAAGAAAGTTAAAGATATTATCAAGGAAATATGTGATCTGAAAAGGAGGTAGTCCAGTCATAATGGGAATGAGGCATGAGTAGTCCAGAGTGCTTCCTCCAAAATAGTACCTACGAAATGTTTAAAAAACATAGAAAAGCCTGTGGTCAAGTTTTGAAGTATTATAGGGACTGATGCAATTATATCAGCAAATATTTGGAGTACTTCACTATCCATAGGAAATAATGGAAAGATCCCTCATGGGGAATAAAAATTTGGAAGAGATGGGAAAAAAGTGCATGGACAAAAAGGCCTGGATAGATTTCAATCTGCCTCACAGGATGGAGTAGCCACAATCTCAAAAACAATAAATTATCATGTGAATTTCCCATTTCTGTAAAACATGATTTCTCCAAAATCAAGGTTTTGATGAAGAAGCTGCTTCTATCAGTGCAGGTCTGCAAATATTTTGGAACTTAGAATCTATAGTCCATCTTATCATGTTTATGATAAGAATAATAAACAAACAAATAAAAGGAATAATAAACAGCCTAAGAAATATAGAGTAGGATGAAATTACCCAGGCAAGAAAGCCTTCTACCTGTTTATAGAACTAAAAGAATAAGGTTCACCATTATATTCTTATCATCATCATCATCAATATTATTATTGTTATTATTTATTCATTCATTGATAGCCCACATTGCCAAAGATTTATACTTGTACTAATAGTCCAAGAAGAAAAGAAAAATGTTGAAACTTGGAAATTCTGTTGAAAGCTCTTCAGAAGGAAATATATGGATACTCTCTGCTCTGGGATTTAAAAAAAAATTCTCCATATCTACCACCAATAATAAAAATTATATTGAACTTGGTCTTAATAAAAAGTAAATTTGCTCTATATCCTTCAAAGACAGTTGATTTTCGAAAATGCATTTTCAAATGGTCATTTTCACCACTTTCTTCCACACCTCTTCATTTTCTATGGAACACTTATATGATCCAGATGCTAAGCTGGAGAAGATATAATTCCACCTGCAACATCTGGCTTTTTGGCAGCCCAGACAGAATTCTTCAAAGATGCATCTCTGCCTTATACACAGTTAGACTGCTGGTTGGTGGCTTTATCTTCTTAGATGTAATTTTTCTTTGATTCACCTATAATTCTGAAGAATTGCTGCATTTGTATCCATTTTGAATAAGATTCTATACAAATGCTTCATTTGATCTCTGAACAGATTCTTTTATTTCCTCTTATATGACCTTTCCTTTAATTCAGGCACAATCTTTAGAGTGATTCAAAACTATCATATCTAATACCTGCATAACCAGTTATAGTTGTTCTAAATGACCCATATTCTTAGGATTGAGAGACAAGGAAAAAATCCTTTTGTTGGTGTTTTCAAGAAAGGGGAAACAACAAAATAGAATAAGATCTTTTTAACTCTTTTCATAACCTTCACATCTTTAGTCCCCCTCCTTCTTGGCACAGGTATTTTGTGGGGATGAAGAATAACCCCATTCCAAACTTCCTAAAGACTGAGTTCTCTTCTAATTTTAAAATTCTACTTTTTCATAATCAAATAAAAATTGTCATTTTAAAATGGAAGGTAACTCAACATATAGGTAGATATACATTTATGTATATCTATCTATAGAATGTGAGGATAAAACAACATATGTTTTGTTGAGAAATACACTTATATTTCATTTGATTCTTCTTCAAAGCAATTCCCTTGGGAGATTATATATTTATTCTAATGATGTCATGATTATTCCAGACACTTCTGGAATGCCTCTTTGAAATCTGCCTTCAAAGCCTATGACACTTTCTTTTAAATGTAATTAGTGATGATAAATCTTTACCTTTTGTGGACCTACTTAGATTTTGTAGTTGTTATTCAGTCATTTTCACTTATGTCTGACTCTTCATTTCAATATTGACTTTCATCACAATATTGATGAAATCATGTTTTTGGACAGAAATAGAGAGTATATGTGGTATCCATCCAGTGAGGCAAATTGCAACCACTCCAAGCCTTCTTCTCCTGCTAAGTTCTTTTCCATGTTTCCTGAACTTTTTTCCAGGAGGGATCTCTCCACCATTCCCTACAGATAGTAAAGTATTCCACATATTCCTATATGTTGATGTAATTACCTCAGTTCCCATAGTATACAAAGCTTGAATGAAGAATTCTGATTTGGGATTTTCTTGGTAAAGATAATGCAGTAGTTACCATTTCTTTCTCTAACTCATCTTACACATGAAGAAACAGAGATAAATAAAGTGAAGTGTATTGCCCAGTGTCACACAGCTACTAAGTGTCTGAGGCCAGATTTGAACTCCTGAAAATGACTCTACTTGACTAGAAGCTTTTTACTCTACCCACTGTGCCACTCATCTACCCCATTTAATTTTTATTAACAGTTAAAAGTCATTTGATGCTAAGTTTGGTAAATAAGGTGAATGATCAAGCTGGAGAACACAGTTTGTGATCAATGACAGGTTGTGACCATGAGATCAGTTTTCATATGTGGCCTACAGATTGGCTTTGAAGGCAGTTTCCAAAGAGGAGTCCCAAAAATGCTTAGAATAATGGCAACATCATTAGAATGTATACAGTCTCCTAAGGGCTCTAAAGGACAAGACTCACTAGGTAGCTAAATTCTCTCATATTCATCCCAAAAATAATGTATTGCTTTATAGTTATACCTCATATGCTCCTATATTATTTATTCTTATTAGCACTCAGATTCTTCTACTGCAAGCTTCTTTCTAGTTTTCTCAAAGAGCCAAATCAAAGAAGGATACCATGAATACCACAGAGACAGAATTGTGTAGTGAATAAGAGAACTGTCTTAGAACTGAGGAAGCCTGTATTGTCCCATTTCAAAGCATATGATTTGGCTCAAGAAATGCATTTACCTCATCTGAATAGATAAAACCAAAAGATTGTTAAGGTCCCTTCTAGCAATAAAATTCCATGAATCTTCAAATGACCCCAGAACTAACCTGTTGCCAAGAGCACTGTAGAAAAGATTCATTGTATGGGAAGTTAGATTACATTATCTCTAAGATTCCTTCTAATTTTTTGAATGAATGATATTATGGTCACCACCATTCAGAAATTGTATGTCTCTGTGGAGGGGAAAATAAATCAACAAGCATTTATTAAATGCCAGTGGCTGACATATTTAATAAATGTTCTCTTCCTCTTTCCCTTAGTTCCTTTCTTCACTCTTCCCTTTCTTTCCCTCCTTTTTGTCCTCCTTCCTTCCCTTCTTTTTCTCGTTCCTTTTCTTCCCTCTTTCTCTCCTTCCTTCCTTCCCCCACCCTCCTTTTCTTTCCTTCCTTCCTTTCTTTTCTTTCCTCCCTTCCTTTCTCCACCTTTCTGTTCTTTTACTCTTTTCTGCTTCTCTTTTTTCCTTCTTTCTCTTCCTCCTTCCTTCCCTCTTTCCTTTTCTCCCTCCCTCCCTGTGTTTCCTTCCCTTTTTCTCTTCCTACCAGTATTTCTTTCCTTCTTCATTCCTTCCTTCCTATCTTTCTTCTTCCTTCCTTCCTTTCCTTCCTTCTACATTTCTTTCTTCCCTCTTTCTTTTCTCTTTTCTTCCTTTTCTTCCTTCCTCCTTTCCCATAGTAGGACTTAATAAATACTTATGTTAAGTATCTTTATATAGCAAGATAAGTATAGAATAATGGACTTCAGGAAGATCTGAATTCAGATCTTACTTTGGTCACTTACTAGCTATGTAAACACAGGCAAGCCACTTTCCCTCCCCCAGACTTGGGTATTTTAGATGGTTAGCAATCCATGTGGGTTGATTGCCATCTGGGTTGATGAAAGGAGTTCCTACACTGATGAAATTCCAGATCCTTTCTATACATAAATAGCATTTTCAAACACATTATCCCATTTGAGCCTCTCAATAGCCCAGTAGTTTCAATAGTGCCATTATCATCATACTGATTTTAAGGATGATAAGTTAGTGAGACTCAGAGAGGAACTTTTTAAAGAACTTGTCCTAAATCACACTGACCCAAACTTTGTTCTTCTGAATCCAAGTTTGGGGACTTAGATTTCAAGTATAGAGATTTCTCTTACATAAGATTTCTTCTGTTCAAAATACCTTAGGAGCATAGAAGATCCATGCTGTTTACATCATAGAAGCAAAGATTCATAAGGTTGGGAGTGTCAGAAAATCTTATGTGTAGAACCTTACCTACCATAGAGGTGACATATTGTTAGAGACCCTGAGAAAGAAAATACTACAGCTCCTAATAGGAAGCTCTTTTTTAAGGCTGGTGTTTGTGATACAAGGTTAAGAAGGGCTGATCCTTCTTCACTCAAGGAGTTACTTTTACAGGGCACCTGAAGGATCCTAGAGACCAATCCAAATGCCTTAAAGTCCGATCATTAGGTTAAGGTCTTATCTCTGGAAAGCCATTACCAAAATGCAAATAATTTTCTCATACTGCATTCTCATTATACAGCTTAGACAGAGGGAAGGGCTCAAAAAAGAGAGAATGCAGAATACCATAAAGGAGAAAGAAAAACATCAGTGAAATTATCAATGTATTTGCACTTAAATCATGTGTTATGACTAGGATGCCACAAGGACAAACGGGATGATGAAGCAAAGATAGCCCTTCTATCAGATCTCCCATTAACCTCCCTGTTTCAAGTCTCTGCCCTCTCCAATCCATAGCTGCAAAAATGATTTCCTAAGCACAGATATAGCCATATCACTCAACTTAATAAACGCCAATGCTTCCCTCTCATCTCTAAGATAAAATATATTCTTCTCTATTTAGCATGTAAAAGTCTTCACAACTTTGTCCCCATGCTACCTTTCTAGGTTTAATATACATTAGTCTCTTCATTCCCTCTACATTTTGGCCAAACTGGTCTTGTTATTCCTAATATTCAATACTCCATACCCATGCTTTTATACAGTCTTTCTCCTATCTCTTTTCATGTCTTAGAATCCCTAGTTTCCTCAGAGTTCTGCTCAAGTGGTACCTTCTAGATGAAATCTTTCATAATCTCCCTAATTGCTAATGTCCTTCCTCCAAAAATTACTTCATATTTCCATATGTGTATTCTATTCATATTCCTCAATGGAATGTAAATTTATTGAGAGCAGAGGATATTTTAATTTTTTTTTGCTTACAGTAGAATACCTAAAATGCTTATTGGTTTCTTTACCAGAAATAAAGATAGGATGGTTTAATGATTATTGGTATACTTGTGCAGGAAATATGATGCCTTACCACCAGGAGAGGTAGCAAACAAAATCCCACCACAATTCAACCAGAGAAGGCAAATACCTAATGCCCACACATTGCTCTTTGAGCTGCTTTCCTTCTGGATAGGGGAACAAACATTTATTAAGCATCTACTATGTGTCAGGTACTGGGCTAAGCATGTTATAAAGCTTCTGCTGGGTCAGAACAATGAGGAAATCACCCAGAGTTACAACTCCAACAGGAAGAGTTTCAGGGAAGCCCAGGCAATAGAATCATGACCTTCCTGAGGTAAGTCCAGAGACTTACCTGGATCTGAACCATTTTCTGCAAGCAACAAAATCTGCTTAAAGACAGCAAGATTAAGGCCAGTCTAATATCCCAGCAACAGCCACAGTTCTTCCTTTTTAAATCCCCAGATATACTCAACCTTGAATGTCAGTAATGGAGGAACAAATGCAGATTCATTTGCTACTGGCCCATTGTTTCCCCTAGTCATTGTACTAATGTGGTGACCTTCTAGAAACAATTCTTTAACACATCAAGTGAATCAGTACAGAGGGACCTTTGCTTTCATTTTATAATCTACTACTTAGAGAGACTCAAACCACTAAACCCCAATATTGTTAGTGATTGTAGACAGTGGGGGAAGGAGGAGAGAGAATTGAGGAGGGGGAGGAGAAGGAAGGTGAAGGAAATTAGCAGAAAAAAAGAGGAAAAAGTTATGAATAACAACAAAGCAGTGATTCAAAGCAATTCCAATAGACTTGAGATGGAAAATGTCATCAGCATCCAGAGAGAGAACTATGGAGACTGAATATGGATTGAAACATATTTTCCCCTTTTATTGTTGTTGTTGTTTATTTGTTTGTGTTGTTTTTCTTTTTTGTGTTTTTCCCTTATGACTTTTTATTGCATAACATAACAAATATGGAAATATGTTTAAAAGAATTGCACATATTTAACCTATATCATATTGGTGCTTGCTGTCTTCAGGTGCAGGGAAGTAAGGAAGGGAGGGAGAAAAATTTGGAACACTAAATTTTACGAAAATGAATGTTGAAAACAATCTATATACATTTGGAAAAATAAAATGCTATTTAAAAAAAGATATTAATAGAAAGCACTGATAAATTGACACAGAACCCTTCAATGGTGGAGAGGAAGGAACAAGAATTTATTAAATGTCTACTATGTATCAGCCATTATATTAAGAATTTTACAAATATTACCTCACTTGATCATCATAAGGACTCTGGAAAGTAGGTGCTATTTTTATATCCATTTTCATTTGAGGAAACTGAGACAGACAGAGATTAAATGAATTAGATAAATTCATCCAGCTAGGAAGTATCTGAGTCTGCATTTGAATTCAGGTCTTCCTGACTCCATGATTAGAGCTCTAACTACAATGCCACCTAACTGCCTTCTGTCAGTAGAGATCAATGGAGATGATGCCATGAGGAAGTGTCCCTAACTAGGAAACAAAGAGATTATTTGCTAGAATTCTTATTTACCTATTTTGCGGTTTTATCTGGGGACAGTATTTACACATATACCCTTTTCCTTAGGGATGAGGTATTGTGGTGTGGTGGACAGAGGATTAGCTTCAGAACCAAGATGACTAAGGTTGAAGTCTTGCTGATGACTATAGGATTCTAGGCAATTTACCTAGCCTCAGACAAGAGCCCAAGACTACAGAGAAGCTGCTGAGCTGCACTGTTAGAGGGAATGGCCTCAAAAGAAACCCCCTAATCTGATGAACCGGAAGGGGAAGGGAAGAAGCAATTATATAGTGCCTAATATGTGCCAGGCACTATGCAAAGTGCTTTTTGCAAATAGTTACTCATTGATTCTCACCACAAACCTGAGAGGTAACTGTATTAGTATCTCCATTTTGCAGTTCAGGAAACTAAGGGAAACACAATTTACATGTGATTTGCTTAGGGTCAACCATAACAGATGGCTGAGGCTGAATTTGAATTCCCACAGTCAGAAAGATGGGAGTTCAAATTCAGCCTCAAATATCCACTAGCTGGATGATGCTGGGCAAGCAGCCTCAGTCAAACCGAGCCCTGTTGAAGATTTTAGCTTAAAAAAATTCATCCAGAGTTATCAACAGTCATCTTAATGATGGACCCAGATAACTCTGGAGGGGAAAGGTAAGATGGGTGACTTGGACAGCCCTCCCTCACTTAAATCTAATTCACTTGCATGTCATGGCATCACTTTCCTGATGTCCTGGTCTTCTTCCAGAACCAGACAATAAAGGGTAAGTAATCTAACTGCTCTTTACCTCAGTTTCCTCATTCGGATAATAATAGCACTTCCCTTAAGGCCAACCTAATATCTTCCACAACAGTCACAATGTTTCCCAGTGTTGTTGTGAGGATGAGATAATATTTGGGAAGCACTTTGCAAATCTTCAAGCCTTATAGAAATGTTAGGTATTATTATTATTAAGTAATAAATCTAAAAATACCAACATTTTGTTATTTTTATTAGTCAGTCATTTCATCTGATTCTTCACGATTCTGTTTGTGATTTTCATGGTAGAAATACTGAAGTAGATTGCCATTTCCTTCTCTACTCATATTACATATGAAAAAAACTGAGTTAAGTGATTTGCCCAGGGTCACATAGCTAGTAAGCATCTGAGGCCAAATATGAACTCAGGAAGAATAAGCTTTCTGATTCCAGACCTGCATTCTACCCACTATGCCCCCCAGCTATCCTACATTCTGTCATACTTTCCATGTGCAATGAATGATTTGACCTATAATATGACTGAATCCACATAATCAAAGTTCTAATTTATTTATAATATCTGTCATTAATCTCTTCTACATATCGAATCTAAGCCCTTTCTGTTCCCCCCAAATGAAAGATATAATCAGAATTGTGTAATTCACACAATAAAACTAACAGCATCTAGTAACATAGTAGCTAGTCACAGGTGATTAATAAGTGCCTATTGATTGATTAGCAAATTCTTATTAAATAATGAATGTAAATTAACAGGTTTGGGTTTTTTGTGAAGTCATCAGATATTGGACAAACTCTTAATGAACTCTCCATGGTAGGCAAACGAGCCTTGGGAAATGTGCCTCAAACTGGAAAGCAGGACTACTGGGTTCTAGTCCTGGTTCTGCTAATCTTGGGTCTTGAGGAAGTTTATGCTATTTGTGGACCCCATTTTTCTCCTCTTACTGCAAATTAAGGCAGCGGTAGAAAGCGACCTGAATTGAAAAGGGCAAATTTGGGCTCCACCTAAGAAAAATCTTTCTAATCATTAGAAAGATAGCAAAGTGGAGCAGGCTCCCTCAAGCCATAGGAGGGCTCCCCCTCACTTGAGGCCTTCAAGCAAAGGCTGGATGAACACTTGTCAGGTGTATTATAAAGGGGATTCTTGTTCAGGAATGGGTTGGAGTGGGTGGCCTCTGAGGTCCTTTCCAATGTGGAGATTCTGTGATCGTGTACAAGTCTTGATCTCTCAGGTCCTTTTCAGCTCTAAAGCCAGTGGTCCTATGGAGTTCTGATGGAGGGCACGCATGCTCCCTGCAAGTGACGTTATGAGTTGCCAAATTCACAAGCCATGTGACCTTGAGCACACACAGAGATGTGCCTGAAAGGGAGATCTCTAGTTTATTCTCTGGAGTTCAAAGGTAGAGACCAACATGATAATCTTTCACTGATGTCCTCCTCTTTTCTGCTCTATGGTTGCCTTTTCTAATCACTCTGACCAAACTGTTGAAAGCAGAGCTTTAGTGTATCCAGAGGGTTGTACCTGGCAACTCTTGCAACCTCATTTCATCTGTTTATGAACTCAGTACTTCAATAGTTAAATTGTTTGCAATCCACCCTGTGGGGTATGTGGCTTAATTAACTGACATCTACTTGACTAAAGTCCTTTGAAATTCTTTGCCTGCAAAGACCTGTAAAACATGTCCATTCAGCAACACAGCAGGTATGTCCTATCTGATGGTCATGACATTCAACAAGGCTAGACTAGTGGGAAGGGATGAGGAGCAGGGGGAAGTCTATCTCTGGACTGGCAGGCACTCTCCCACCTGTCTGATGCTGTCAGATGCAGCCACAGGAACGAGACCCTCCAAGTCAAGGGTGGCCTCCAGGAGTTCATTGTCACCTTCAGAAGAGCAGACTTCAGTCAGGGAAGGGAGGCCATCAGTGGCCAGGCTGCGCTGTAATCCAAGCAGATACTGGATTCTTCAGGATGGATGGTGCACATGCACCAGACGAAAACATCACACTGTGCAGTTATGGGCTAACTGCACAGGAATGGAGCCAGTTTAGTTCAGTGAAAAGTCTGAACTGGGAAATGTGTTGTTTAGAGATTCAATCAGTGCTAGAAGCTCATATTCATCACTGAGTAGCCTAATACTAACAATAAGCCTCTCTAAATTTAGGGCTTTTAGATTTGGAAAGTACTTTAGGTACATAATGTCATTTGAGATTGGTACAGTGGGAATTATTATCCACATTTTACAATCAGGGGAACTGAGGCTCTGAGATTATGCATCTCATATCAAAGAAGGGATTTGGACAAAGGTCCTTCTGATCTTGAATAGCACTCTCTTCACTATATCATGTTTCTTTGAAATAATGGAAATTACTATTTGCAGATAGCTACTCAGTAAATATGTTTTCAGTGCCTTAATCATTTTTTGATACTGAAAGAAATCTGTAGTTTCATTAAAATAGGCACTCCCTCTTAGCGTGAAAGTTACAATTCTCATTCTGAGTGGCTATTATTCATTTCTTTCTACAATCCTCTGTAGAAGGCCAAGCAAGATATAATTCTTATAGCAATATGTCTCCTCGTTAGTCATTGGACAAACAACTCATTTAAAGTACTGAATAAAATTAATGTTTATAGACAATCTATAAACTATGTAATGGTTCAGAATTCTCTGTCTTTTACTACTATCCTGCCACCATCACTGATGAAATAGAATGGAGCCATACAAATCTAAGTATCATTTCATTTGATTTTTCTTCATTTCATAAATTCGTTACTGAGTGGCCAATCTATTTGCTCTGAACCTCTCTATATACTTAACTGGACTGGCCCTCAGAAAGCAAATACAGTCTGCTGCTGGGACCATAATCAGAGCCTTTCCAGCGTGGTAGAACCTGTCAGAGTTTGTGTTCTAATGGCATAGCCAATTAGAACCCAAAGTCATTTATCTCCACATCAAACTGAGGTATGAGGTTCGGACTTGTTGGAGATTCTAATACTTTAAACTGCAATTAGTACATTTCATGAAAGAGTTGCATGATAATCTATGAGTTTTAGAATAAAAAGTTTTCATTTATTTGGAATAGGAAGGTTGAAAGGTTTAAAATTGATGTTTTTAAAAGTCATTTAAACAATAATTAAACATTCCAAATGACATAAGTTTATATGCCATAATTCTGACTAGCATCCAATCAATTAATAACCATTCATTAAGCATGTATTAAGTGTCATGTACTGTACTGGATGCTAAGGATACAAAGACATGTTCTCAACAAGGAACTTACCAAATCTATTTGGGTAAGACAATGTATACACATACAGATATGTAAACTACAGAGATAGATAGATAGATAGATAGATAGATAGATAGATAGATATACATATAGATATAGACTTCATATGTGTGTTCATTATATAAGTCTGCACATATCTATACATACATGAAATAATCAGATTGATTTCATGTCTTTTAAAAAATTGATCCTATTTGCAGTTAATTGATTTAATCCTTTAAATACCTCAGTCATGATTTCTCTGTCTCTGAACTTAATTGAAAATTTTAGCTGGCCTGGAATAAGTTAAATTTAGATATCTAGTTCTCCCATTAATCATTGTTCTATTCTTGTGTCAAAGAAATCTGTTACCCTTGAAGGAAGCAGGTGGACACCAGGGAGTCTGGTTCTAATATCTTTACACTACCAAGCTATCCTTCAAGGATGTCTGGTCTGCTATCCAAAGACTGATTTGCTATCTCTGTCCTTGCAGATCCAACAGGACTCAAACAATGAACATGTCTTAGTCAGAGAAGAGAGTGTTTTTTTGTTTTTGCTTGCCTTCATTCCTAATTTCCATCCAGTCATATCTTCTTCCATCTATGATGCTATTCTTTCTATTTTCTGTGTTCCACAAAAGTATGAAAAAGGCTATTTCCCCCAATTTTCAGTCTTAGTTTTTCTGAGATGCTATTTATTGATAAATTTGTGTTTTTACTAATAAATTGATAATGCTTGGAACTTTGTGCCTCAGTCTACCTTAATTTTCAACTATAATATACATATATGTAAAATGTTTATGTATATATACATATATACACACACATACAAGCATTTACTCATTTTGAAGGGAAAGTATTATCAGTGGAAAGCATTAGGAAAGACTACAAAAGAAAGTGCTTCTTGAGCTGAGACTTAGGAACTAAGATAGGAAGGGAGTGCAATCTAGACAAGGGGGACAGCCAGCAAATCAATGAAGTAGAATGGATGAAAAACAGCAAAATGACCACTTTCCTTGGGCCTCGGTGTTCATGGAGAGAACAGTAAGAATTAAGGATGGAGAGGTAAGTTGAGTCCAGATTGTGAAGAACTTTAAATTTCAAAGTGGAGGATTAAAATTTCATCCTGGAGGCAAGTAATCAAGATATTTTTAAGCACAGGATATAATGGTCAGAATTGTGCTTTAGGAATCAATATGAAGGCTGTGTGAAGGATGGATTGGAGAGAGGAAGAGATCTGAAACATCAATTAAAAGTCCTAAAAGGTCCAAGTGAAAAGCAATGAGGATTTAAACTAGGGTGATTGCTTTGTAAGGAGGATGTATGTATGTGAGAGGTGAAATAGAAATGGTGTAATTTGGCAACTGAGTGGAAATGGAGTAAGTGAGAGTTAAGAATCAAGAATGACAATAATGTTGCAAATCTGGGTGAATGAAAGGGTGATGAAGCCTTTAACAGAAATAACTAAATTCTGAAAAGAGGATAATCTGGGGGCTAATTCCAAGAATGTCAATTTACCAAAATAGCAAAATTGCTCATAGGAAAACCATCTCAGTCTTATTTCTCCAGAACAGTACATGACAAAGTTCAAGGAAAGAAAAATAATTGAAAGTCTGAGATAAATAAATCTTATTCATTGGAAAAATATATCAAAGTACTGTTTCAGAAGAGTTAATGATAAATGTTGGGAAGGATACAGGAAAACTGGGAAACTAATGTCTTGGTGGAATTGTGAAATGAACCATCCATTCTGGAGAGAAATTTGGAACTGTGCCCAAAGGGCTACAAAACTTTGTATACTTTTTGATCCAGCAATGCCTTTACTGAGTCTGTATCTCAAAGACATCATAAAAGAAGGAAAAGGACCAACATGTGCAAAAAATGTGGCATTTTTGCAGTGGCACGGAATTGGAAATTGATGGATACTCATCAACTGGGGAATGGCTAAATAAATTACAGTATTTGAATATAATGGAATATTATTGTTCTATAAGAAATAATGAGCAAGCTGATTTCAGAAAAGCCTGGAAAGACTTACATGAACTATTGCTGAGTGAAGTGAACAGAAATTGTACATATTACATGTTATATAACATAATATATATAATTATATGTATACAGTATATATATACAACTCTCTAGATATGTACATATATATATTTATAGCATATGTACAATTATAACATATCTAGCTTTTCTCAACAATACAGTGACCCAAGATAATTCCAACAGACTTGGGATGGAAAATGCCATTTGCATCTAAAGAGAGAATATAAAGACTGAATAAGGATTGAAACATACTATTTTCATTTTTTGCTGGGTTTTTTTTTCCTTTCTTGTGGTTTTCCCTTTTGTTCTAATTTTCTTTTGCAAAACAACTAATATAGAAATATATTTAAATGATTGTACATATATAATCCATATCAAATTGCTTGCCATCTTGGGGAAGGGAATGGGAAGAAAGGAAGATAGAAAAAAATTTGGAACTCAAAATCTTACAAAAGTGAATATTGAAAATTATCTTTACATATAATTGGAAAAAATTGAATACTATTAAGTGAAAAAATAAAGTACTGTTTGGTAGTCACATAATGATAGCATTTCTTTTTTATTATTATAGCTTTTTATTTACAAGATATATCCATGGATAATTTTTCAGCATTGACAATTGCAAAACCTTTTGTTCCAACTTTTCCCCTCCTTCCCCCCAGATGGCAGGTTGACCAATACATGTTAAATATGTTAAAGTATAAGTTAAATACAATATATGTATACATGTCCAAACAGTTATTTTGCTGTACAAAAAGAGTCAGACTTTGAAATAGTGTACAATTAGCCTGTGAAGGAAATCAAAAATGCAGGTGGACAAAAATAGAGGGATTGGGAATTTTATGTAGTGGTTCACACTCATTTCCCTGAGTTCTTTCCCTGGGTGTAGCTGGTTCAGTTCATTACTGCTCTATTAGAACTGATTTGATTCATCTCATTGTTGAAGAGGGCCATGTCCATCAGAATTGATCATCATATAGTATTGTTGTTGAAGTATATAATGATCTCTTGGTCCTGCTTATTTCACTCAGCATCAGTTCATATAAGTCTCTCCAGGCCTTTCTGAAATCCTCTTGCTGGTCATTTCTTACAGAAAAATAATATTCCATAATATCCATACCACAATTTATTCAACCATTCTCCAATTGATGGGCATCCACGCAGTTTCCAGTTTCTGGCCACTACAAAGAGGGCTGCCACAAACATTCTTTCCCTTCCTTTCTTTAAGATCTCTTTGGGATATAAGCCCAGTAGTAACACTGCTGGGTCAAAGGGTATGCACAGTTGGATAACTTTTTGAGCATAGTTCTAAATTGCTCTCCAAAATGGCTGGATGTATTCACAATTCCACCAACAATGTATCAGTGTCCCAGTTTTTCCCACATCCCCTCCAACATTCCACATTATCTTTCCCTGTCATTCCAGCCAAATTGATAGCATTTCTTAGTCATTAGACCTCTGTCCTTCAATGGTTCGTAATAGCAGTTATAAAGCCAAACTTTTTAAAAAAGACTTTTTCAACCTGACCTCTATCTATCTGTCTATCTATCTATCTATCTTTCTATTTATGTACTTATTACTCCTCTTCATAAACTCTAAAATCTTTTGCAATAATATACATTATAATATACAAGGATCTTAGTTATGACTCTTAGAAGCTCTTTTTTTTTCTTCAAAACTCTGTTCAAGTAATGCCTCCTACATGTGGCTACCTTTTCTGATCCCCCAACCTTCTGTTCATATTTCTTCTGTGTGTGTGTATGTGTGTTGTCAGTGTTCATATGACTCCCCCCTTAGAATGGAAGCTCTGTAAGGATAAGTAATCTTTTATTTTAATCTAGTACCTAAAACTGTACCTGGCACATAGTAGGTATTTAAAGAATGATTGTTGATGCTTGTTGGCTTTGACAATTTGATCCCATAGGAAAGAAGAATTCTTGAGGTTTTAGAAGAGCAAAGTTCCCATGTACCATCCCAGAGCAACCAAGGCAAGAATGGTACAAATTTAGAGTCTGTATAAGTAGTATGGGCTCATAGTACTGTCCCATCATAGGTTAAGTAAAGTGGAAGAGAAAGGAGAAAATGTCATTGTTGATGGTGAAAGAGGAAAGAGAAATTCACTCCTCTATCTGGAAAGACTTTTTAAAAAGATGTCTAAAACACCAGTTTTTCTCTAATGAGTCCTAAAAAGGTGTTACTTGATTTTTAAAGGCCACCAAGGATATAGCTAATCCTTTAGCCAGCTCTTGTCTACTCAGCCATCCTACAATTTCATCAAAAAAGAAAGAAAGGAAGAAAGAAAGGAAGGAAGGAAGAAAGAAAGGAAGGAAGGAAGAAAGAAAGAGAGAGAGAGAGAGAGAGAGAGAGAGAGAGAGAAAGAAAGAAAGAAAGAAAGAAAGAAAGAAAGAAAGAAAGAAAGAAAGAAAGAAAGAAAGAAAGAAAGAAAGAAAGAAAGAAAGAAAGAAAGAAAGAAAGAAAGAAAGAAAGAAAGAAGGAAGGAAGGAAGGAAGGAAGGAAGGAAGGAAGGAAGGAAGGAAGGAAGGAAGGAAGGAAGGAAGAAAGAAAGGAAGGAAGGAAGGAAGGAAGGAAGGAAGGAAGGAAGGAAGGAAGGAAGGAAGGAAGGAAGGAAGGAAGGAAGGAAAGAAGGAAGGAAGGAAGGAAGGAAGGAAGGAAGGAAGGAAGGAAAGAAGGAAGGAAGGAAGGAAAGAAGGAAGGAAGGAAGGAAGGAAGGAAGGAAGGAAGGAAGGAAGGAAGGAAGGAAGGAAGGAAGGAGGGAGGGAGGGAGGGAGGGAGGGAGGAAGGAAGGAAGGAAGGAAGGAAGGAAGGAAGGAAGGAAGGAAGGAAGGAAGGAAGGAAGGAAGGAAGGAAGGAAGGAAGGAAGGAAGGAAGGAAGGAAGGAAGGAAGGAAGGAAGGAAGGAAGAAAAATTCTTCCCACTTTGTAAAGGAGAACCTAAGTACTCAAACTTTTTTTTTCTCCCTTTGGCAATTGGGGTTAAGTGACTTGCCCAGGGTCATACAGCTAGGAAGTGTTAAGTGTCTGAACTCAGGTCCTTCTCACTTCAGGGCTGGTGCTCTATCCACTGCACCATCTAGCTGCCCCAGTACCCAAACTTTTAAACATTTCTTTTTCAAGCTGTGAATAGATTCCCAGTTTCTCAATTTTTACAATCTTTACGCTGAGGGTGTGAGCCTCTTGAAGTTTCCTTTACCAGAGACAAAATAATTCATTCAAAATCAAAAAGAAGCATACCTTTGCAAGGCACAAATGCAGCTACTTTAATAATTCATTGTCTCTGTTACTTCTCCATAGTCTTTAATTTCATTAATTAGGAGGAACTCAATTGATCAACAACCTTGATCTATATCCTTCTGTATTACAAAGCTGCTCTGAACCCAGGAGTTGTTTCAAAAAAAAAACAAACAAACAAACAACACACACACAAAAAAACCAGTTCTACTTTTTTGTCTTCACCCTGGATGCTTCTCCTGCCAGTATACATGAAAGCATATTTAATACAATATATCCTTTAAAAAAAAAAAAGACCTAGGATTTATGGACTAGGATATTTTCCAGTATAGTCAATGGGAATTAATGATTATCTTCACCATTGCTAACATCTATGGCCCATAGGGGCAACTAGGTGGCATAGTGGATAAAATCCTGAACTCAGGTTCATGAAGACTTGTCTTCCTAGGGTTAGATAGTTACTAAATATGTGATCTTTGGCTATCCAATCCTGTTTACCAGTTCTTTATCTGTAAAAGGAATTGAAGAAGGACATAGCAAATCTCTGCCAGGAAAATCCCAAATGGGGTCACAGAGAGTCTAACACAATTGGGAGGGAAAAACAATTGAACACCAATAATTAGATGCTGCTAAGCACTTTTTTTTTTCCTAGTGGATTTTGGATCTAGTATGAATTAGACCTCTTAAAGGCTACTGGCAAAGACATCTGCATTTCACCATGATTATCTCATTGCAGAGCAGGAAAATGGACTAAATGCTAAGTCTTCAAAAAGGGAATTTGACAGCATTTCCCCACTGTTCTTCTGAACTTGCTGTCTTTACTCCATAGCACCTCTCTCCTGCTCTCAATCTTACCTCTTTCTATCTCATCTTTCCCCTCTGTCTCTTCACCTCCAAAGTATGTCTTTCCTAAAACCTAGAGACAAGAGGAAAATTATTAGAGAAGCTGCAGTAAGTTATCAGTTGAACCCTAGTTCTCTGACTGAACTTAGTATACTTAGTATACTACTTAGACTGAGCTTAGTATACTTAGTATACTACTTCATGGTATTCCTTGCCCTCTCATCCAATGCAAGAGGCTTTCCTGTCTCTATCAAGATAGTCCCCTACCTGATTCAGAGGCCATCTATAAATTCAGTTTGACTGATCTTTATTTTACTCCAGGTCCTGAAAACCCCAAGAATTCTTTCCCTCAGTTGAACTCCAACCCTAGCTCTTTCAAGGAAAGTCAATATCTAAAATGGTGTTATTTCCTCGCTTTTCTTCACTGACTGGAAAAAACTAACAATTTTATTGTTAAGACAACAGCATTCCCAGAGAAAGCAGCTAAGGAGCACAGAAGCACCTTCAAATCAACTTTGTAAATCATCATCTAACCCCTATGAGTTTTAGTTTCCTCGTGTGTAAAATGAGATAATTAAACTAGATTACTAATCTAGATTATTAATATCCTTCAACTCTAAATCTATTATGTGAAAACAATGCTGTAAGTAATTAATAACAAATTCATTTGAGTTAAAGAGAAAACTAGTTACTATAGTTACCCTCTAATTATTAAATTATTAAATCTAAATATTACCCTCTAATTTTGATGCCTTTAGGGCAAAACCCCAGTCACTTTACCTTAGTTATGGCACTAGTGACTGTGCCTGCTATTAAGCCTGCCCTAAAGAAATCATAATTTCCCTTACTCTCTCTTATCCAGAAGCATTGTTTTCAAGTAATTTCCTTACTGACATAATGCCTTTCTCTATCTACTTTCTGTTTAAATTATGCTTCCCACAAGTATCATTTGTCACTGGACTTCTTTGTATGATTCACACACTATCATTCTAACATTTGATTCACACACACACACACACACATACACACACACACACAAACACACACACACACAAAGAGTTTCTTACTGTGTATCAATCAGCACTTAATTCTTATTAATATATGATCCCATGATTCTGAACTTTTCTTTTTTTGGGGGGTGGGATGGAGAGGAGTTTACAGATAATAAGTAAAGACCTATTTTGATAAGCTGTGTTTAACTCAGGTAGCTTTTTCTCCTTCCTGTGTTAGAATCTTTTCCTTTTCTCCCACTCTGATGGAACTTTGACAATTAATCCAAATGGATCAATAATAACTCTTACCAGCTGCAGTGAGGATCATTATTTCCTCTTTCTCCCTAAAGTTACCATTTGGTTTTTTTTTTCAATGAAAAAGAGCTGATTGGTACCTCCAGATATTATTCCAAATCATAGGACATTCATCCTTGAGCAAGCCACAATCTCCTATATAATCATCATTTACTTAATCCTCAGTAATCCCTTTGTTGTTTAGGCTTTTCACTTAACCCTGCTTCATTTTGATCACATCCACTTAACCAAGAGCAAGTATCATTTCATCAATCTGATCTTAGGTCACTCATCTGTCCAAGCTAAACTCAAACTTCTATTTCATAGTCTTTGTTCTCCAAAACTCCTGGTCACAGAACCTTTCACCTTCTTTATCTAGGCCAAGATACCTCCTGCTGTTCTCTGGATTTACTCCCTTGGTGTAGACATACAAGGTTATTGCTATTACAATTGTTCAACTGTATCAGCTCTTTGTGACCCCATTTGTTTTTTGTTTTTTGTTTGTTTTTTTTTTTTTTTTGTTATTGTTTGTTTGTTTGTTTTGGCAGAGATTATGAGTAGTTTGCCATTTCCTTGTCCTGTTCATTTTACAGATGAGGGAATTGAGTCAAACAGGATAAAGTGGCTTGCCCAGGATTACACATCTAGTAAGTGTCTACAGCCAGATTTATGGTCATAAAAAGATGATCTTCCTCAGTACAGGGCTGGCCCTCTTTCTATTTGTACCTCTATCTATTTGATTTCGCATCCCTAACAAAGTGGTCATTTAACTTCTTTTTTTCAGTGATAGGGAGCTTATCCTCTTTGTTTTTAGCTTTTGTAGACATTAAATTCTTCTTTATGGTATAAGTAAATCACTCTGTAACTTTTATCAATTGATTATTCCCTGCTGCCATTACACACATCCTACTCAGGTCCTTCCTCTCCTGTATTTGTACCATCTAGCTGTCCATGCCTTTAGTTAGGAACTGATCTCCCTGGACAAAAGTAAGGGAAAAAAGAGGAAATAAAATGAGACATATTGTGACTTTTCTGAATTTTGTTTTCATTAGGTATATCCTAAATTCTGAACTCCCTAGATACCCCTCCAATCCCAAAACAATTCTCAGATGCTTCAGACTTGCAAACTGGGAAAAGGTTGCAGGATCCTTGGGATTAACAGGAGAGGAAGGACCTGCGTGGGATGTGTGTAATAAAAGCAAGGAATAATTAATTGATAAAAGTTACAGAGTGATTTCCTTATACCATAAAGAAGAATTTAATGTCTACAAAAGCTAAAAACAGAGAGGATAAGCTCCCTATCACTGAAAGAAGAGGTTAAATGACCACTTTGTCAGGGATACGAAATCACTTCCATTGATAAAATAGTATCAATTTCTGATGTTGAACCATTTGACAATGCCAAGGACTTTGGTGACAAGAGCTTTCTTTTGGGATCTTAAGTACCTAGTGTTGTATTCCCTGCAGGAACAGCTGCCAGGTTCCATCTTCATGGGGATTACTTCACAGGATAATGGCTGCAGATACTGACCTAATCTAATGTAGGAAACAGGGCAGCTCTAAGGAAGGCAATCAGTTCAGGAGAGAGGGCACTGGACTTGAAGTCAAAAAACTTGGATTTGGATGCCAGCACTTCTGCTTATAATAGTGCAACCTTCACCTCTCTGACCTTTGCTTTGACCATTTGTAAAATAAGAAGTTCAACTTTGATTGCCTCTAACTTTTCTTCCAGCTCCAAAGCCATGAAGAAAATGTTAGTTAAAGCTACCTATTTAAAGAAACCAGGTATAAATGGACCTCAGGACCCATATTCCACTATGAGATAGGTCCATTAAAGAAGTCCCTCCATCCAGTCATCAGCCTCCATGTTTATCTCTACCCAAGGGAAGCAAGGAAATGCTCTAAAGCCACCTCCGGAAAGAGAAGTACCCATCCAGTGGGGAAAATCATAAATCCTTAAAATTGTATGTTTAATTCATAAAGTAAATTACACGAGGTTAGTTGTACAAGTAGCTGCGATGTCCTTAAAAATTATTCTTTAACTGAGGAAAAGTTTTTTGACCTTTGGAGAAAATGCTTGCTTCTAGCTATGACTAAAAAGCGGTTTCCTTCTTTCTCTGTTGTGTTAAGAATCTTTTCTTCTTATAAAGAAGGCACCACAGTGATTTATAGCTGTCATGAAAGCCTGGAACCCTTTTGAGGTTAAGCTACTCAGCTATTCAACTTTCACTACAGAAACTTTGAAATTCAAAAAGAAAAAATAATGTAAGTTTTTGAAGGACATGTGTTGCTGTAGGTGATCCTGTTAATTAAAAGTGATTGCCTGCTAGGAAATCATACTTTAAAAAAGTTTCATGAATTTATTAGAACCCTGAAGGTATCTTTGTATGCACAGAGCTTTACATGCGATTTATGCAATTTTGTTTCAGATCTGTTTAAAGCCACCCTGACACTCCCAGAGCTGGGAACAGTACTGTGAGCATTTGTATGTATTTTGGCTAATTGAATTATGTGAAAATACATACTAATGAAGCGTTAGCAGAGGTGTTTGCTGAGTGGAGTGAAAGTCTCATTTTCTTCTAAATTAGG
Source organism: Sminthopsis crassicaudata (assembly GCF_048593235.1). Lineage (NCBI taxonomy): Eukaryota > Metazoa > Chordata > Mammalia > Dasyuromorphia > Dasyuridae > Sminthopsis > Sminthopsis crassicaudata. Next base: position 110,060,890 of record NC_133620.1, read on the forward strand.
AGGCTTTTTTTTTCCCCAAGCAGATTAGTACTCTGGGAAGAACTCCTTCCTTATAGGAAAAATAGCAAATGATTTAATAGCATTTTGTATCTTGCATGCTAAAGAGCTCTGTGAATTCCTGATGTGTACATTATTGGAGAGGGAGTGGTGTCACCTAAAAAAGTCTATTTAACTATTTTTTAAAACCCACTAGCCTCTGAAGAGCAATGGAGTGTAATTACCCAATAAAATGAGTGATCAAATTAATATTCACTTCTTGGAATCCTGGGCTTTACCCTTTATGTATTTGAAGGAATGGTTGTGAATTTTTCTCTTTTTCCCATAGGTGTTATTATTTAATAGTTCTATTTTGCATCCTTTGCATTATTACATTTGGAAATAGGCCAATAAAATATTTCTTATTGAAATACTACTAACTGAGCTACCTCCCTACAGACTTCCCTGCCCCATTTGTTGAGAAATGAATGACAGTAAAAGTCTCATTGTTTTTTACCTAAACCCAAGGAACTGTCCAAATCTATCCAGGTGAAAGTATTTGTAGTACTTGAGGGTTGTGGAATGAAATCTACCTTCACCCATGCTCCCACCCTAGTACATTATTCTGAAAGGAAGACAACTTTGTTTCTACCTCCATAAGTCCTAGAAGGTTAGTGATCTGCATTTGTAAAGAATACAGCCCAGAATGATGACATATTTTTACAAAACTTTACAAAAAGCATTTTCTGGTTTATGCTGTTTGGATCTCAATGTAGAGAGAAATAAATTTTCCTTCTTATATAGTCTTAGACAAATGTATGCCATTGATTTGGGTCTTTTAAAAAATTAAATCTTTCCATACTTCTCTTATTATTCTAAATTGTGTTCCCTTACATGAATCAACAACTCATTTAAATAATTCACCTGCTACTGGACATTTAGATTGTTTTCAATTTTTTTGAATTGAAATTCAATGTAAAGCTGCTATAACAGACTTTAGAATTTGAACTATTTTTGTTTTTAAGCATACTCAGAGCACATTCCCAGCAGTGGAATTACTAAGTCAAAGGGTATGTCTATATTTCTAACTTTTTACTGTGTGGAGGCAAGATTGCTCTGCAAAAAGATTCTACAAGTTTGCAAATCCATCAGTAATGAGTGTTTATATGCACCTTTAAGTATTATGCCTCTTTTGAAATTTCTGTCCCGGAAGAAAAGCTATTTTTAAAAAATCTTTCCCATTCCTGATAGAAATATTGAACATGAAGTACCTTTGTAGGAGGGATCCTATTGTCTATTGCAGGGGGGAAAAACTTAGAAACTACATCTAAATTTTGTTTAGCTTTTGGAGCAGCTAGGTGATCCAGTGGACGGGAACACCAGGCCCTAAAATCAGGACTTAACCCCAACTCTGTGTGTGTGTGTGTGTGTGTGTGTGTGTGTGTGTGTGTGTGTGTGTGTGTGAGAGAGAGAGAGAGAGAGAGAGAGAGAGAGAGAGAGAGAGAGAGAGAGAGAGAGAGAGAAAGAGAGAGAGAGAGAAAGAGAGACAGACAGACAGAGAAAGAGACAAAGAGACAGAGACAGAGAGAAGGGGAGAGAAAGAAATTTTCCTATATTAGAATAGGTAGGGACAATAAATCATAAAAAGAGAAATTTACCTTCCCTAGAGTCAGACTCCCCCAGAATCCACATGAGGTTCATTTGATTCCAGCCCCTTGCTGGAGGTCCCCTGTGCTCCTCTGTAATCCTGACAACATTGGGTTTTATTGTTTTAAATTATTTTTTGCCAACTTGATATAAGGTGATAGTTCAGAATTAAGTTTAATGTGCACCTCTTTTATTATTTGTGAGGTTGAACATATTTTTAAACTGATAATTAACAATTTGAGTTTTCTCATTTGAAAATTATCTCTGCATATTCTTTGATAGTCATTATATCCAAAATCCAGAGTTTTTTTCTACAATATTGCATGCTAGATTGCTAAATGAATAAATAACCAGAATTCATGAATAGAGAGATTGTTTTTGAACGTTCAGCTCACTTCTTGATAGAGTATTAAAGATTCTTTAATTCCATCCTACTACAAATTTCTTACGTGTAGGGACAGGTGGCAGATAGAGGACTAGACTTGGAACCAGAAACAACTGAATTCCAATCTCCCTTTAATCTCTTACTAGCTGTATGACCAAATCAAGTCATTTAGCCTTTGTCTCAGTTTCTTCATCTGTAAAATGAGAATAATAATACATCTATTCCCATTTCACCATTCAAATTGACACTGAGACACTTTGTTCAGTGTAGTTAAGTAATATCTGAATAGAGAGCTGAAATGGGAGCAACTGCAGGTAGGGAAGCCCATAAGTTGTTTTAAGGATCAGTGAGGTGATGTATATAAAACAGCTAGAGGGGCAGCTATGTGGGGCAGTGCATATAACACTGAAGCTGAAATCACAAAGATCTGAATTCAAATCTAGCATCAGACCCTCACAAACTATGTGAACCTGGGAAAATCACTTAATCTCTTTCTGTTTCAGTTTCTTCAGCCATAAAATAAGGATTATAATAGCCTACCTTTAAAGATTATTGTAAGGATCAAATGAACTAACATTTGTAAATCACTTTGCAAACCTGAAAGCATTACATAAATATGAGCTAATCATTGTGAATGCATTTTGTACTTTGCCTATGTATCCCCAACACCGAATCAGTGATTGGCCTATAGTGAGGACTTAATAAGTCATTGTTAAATGAATAAAATAATAAGCAGTACCTTTTTGCCCAGTAAGAACCTTCCTCTCATTAGCAGCTATTTTCCCAAAGGGTATCCCCATGACCGTTCTTTTGCAAGTGTTACATGTGTATACATACTATCGATAAGTCCTCATGACAAATGTCCTTATGGACTTCCCTACCTGCAGTTGCTCCCATTTCAGCTCTCTATTCAGATATTACTTAACTACACTGAACAAAGTGTCTCAGTGTCAATTTGAATGGTGAAACCATTTTGACACCATGGTTTATTCCTCACTCACTGAAAGGCGTGCTGTTCTCCTTACTTGGATGATCTATTTCTATTTTACTGCCTTATATTTAGATTATGTCATTATCTAAAGTGGTCCTCAAACTTTTTAAATAGGGGGCCAGTTCACTGTCCCTCAGACTGTGGGAGGGCCAGACAATAGTAAAAACAAAAGCTCACACTCTGTCTCCACCCCTCAGCCCATTTGCCAGAACCCACGGGCCACATAAACGTCCTCAGCGGCTGCATCTGGCCCGCTGGCTGTAGTTTGAGAACCCCTGCTCTAGGCAAATCACTAAATCTCTATTTGCTTTAGTTTCCTTAACTATAAAATGGTAATAATAAAAGCACCTTCCTCTCAGAGTTGTTGTGAGGGTCAAATGAGATAATATTTGTAAAAGTTCACAATACTATTCCTGGCACATGGCAGGCACTATATAAATGCTGTTCCCTTTCTTTCTCCTTGATAGGACTTTCCAGAGCTTAGATCTCACTGGCATAGCCTTGAGAATCCAGGCTCCCCTTCCCTTTGCCATGGTGAATAATTAGTTGTATTAATTATATGATTACTGTAACTATCAATCAACACAGTTAATTGTTGGCTATTAATATAATTTTATTTAATAATTATACCATTATCTTTTTTCAATTTGTTTTCTAATTAGCAGAATTTATTTGGCTATTTATACTAAATCAAAAACACCAGACTAAAAGTCGAAGAGATTTAGAATTCTGACTTTGAAACTGTGTTGCTTAGGGCAATTTCTCTGGGTCTCACTTTCCCCAACTGTAAAATGAAGGTTTGACTGAATTGTCATTAGGCTCCCTTGGCAGAGAAAAGGAATAAATAGTAGAGAAACCCCTTCTGGCTAAGTCCTTTGTGCCAATGTATGTCTGGCACATCTTCTACCACTTATAGTCTTAAGAGAGTTGCCAGTGTCACTGAGAAGTTAAGTGACTTGCTTAGAGTCATAAGTGGCACTTGAGTCCAGCCCTTTCTAACTTTGAGTCTGACTGTACCATAAATAAGTAAAATTATTGGTTGTTTGTAGGGGCTCCCCTAGGATCAATTGGTGCTCCAGGCTTCCTTCAGCTATCACTAGACCAAGACAACAGGCTAAGTTGACAGCCTTATCTCTTTTGAGTCCTCATGTATATGTCTTTTAATAGAAGAATGAGGTACTCTTAATTGCTTGAAACTTTTATTATAATTTTACTTTGAAGTAACAATTTCCATTCTATCTTTATTTTCCTTAGTAAGGAAAACACACACACACACACACACACACACACACACACACACACACACACACACTGTACCAACTGACATGGTTTAGTCCTTCCAGTTAATCTTAAATTTTAGTTCAATGAATTGCACTTCCAGGTGTTAAATTATATTACAAAGAAGTAGTTATCAAAACAAGTTGTTATTGGTTGAAAAATAGAGAAAGAAAGCAATGGAACAGACTAGACAAGGGAGAATCACACACAATAGAATTTAATAACCCAGTGTTTGATGGAAAGTGGAAAACATAAATTACATGAAGAGGGAAAAAAAACCTCTTTATTTATTTGATTTTTAAAAAAGCAACTGTTAATAAAACTGCAAAATAATCTAACAGAAATTGGGCTCAGACCAACACTTTAATCTCTATTCCACAATGGATTCTAAATGAATATATATCCTTAATAATAAAGATTATTTTTAAAAAAAATTAGAAAAGAAGCAGATCATTTACCTCTCACAGCTACAGGTAGAAAATGTATTCTTAACCAAATAAGAGATAGAGGAAATTACAAAAGATAAAATAAATAACTTTACATGAAAGTGCAAGTTTCTGCAGAGACAAAAATTAATATATTATATTATAAGAAAAAAAGAAGCTGATTGAATTGGGATTTTATTGAATAAGGATTTAAGATCCAAGATATATAACTATATACGTACATATATAATAACCAATAATATATTTATATGTATGCATATATATGCATATGTACAAAAATAACATGACTGTCATCCCCAAAAATAGATGGTCAAAGAATATGAACAGTTTTCAAAAGAATTGCAAAGTATTCATAACTACATGAAAGAATGATCTAAATCACTAATAAGTATTAAAAAAAAAAACTTGAAATTTTACTTCACACCCTGAAAATTGGCAAAGATGATAAAAATAGCAATACTCAATGTTAGAATTATTATGGAATGATAGGAACACTATTCAATTATTATACAAAACTATTTTGGAAAGCAATTTGAAATTTTAAAAATAGAGTGACTGAGATGTCCATACTGGAGATTCTGTTGCTAGACTTACTTGTATCCCAAAGGAAAACCCCAATAAGAATAAAGTCTTCTTAATATAACAAAATTATTATAGCAGCACTTTTTGTGATGGTAAAGAATTAGAAACAAAGAAGATGTACATCAATTGGGGAATGGATAAACAAATTGTATTAAATAAATATGATAGAATGTTACTGTGCTACAAAAAAAATTACATAGGTAAATCAATGCAGAGAAGTGTGGCAAGATCTACATAAACAGATACAGTGCAGCAAACAGAAGCAAGAAAGCAATATACACAACTATAACAATGTAAATGGAAAGAGCAACTATACATCAAAAAATCAAAAGTGAATGTAACAAATTTATTATAAAGTTCAAGCAGGATTTAAATGAAGAGATATAAAAGGATACCCCAAACCCATCCTTCATGAAGATGGGAGGTCTACAGGCATTACATATACGTGTTTGTGCACCTTTTCAATATATCTCTCAGTTATGCTAATATTTTATCTCTTTTAAAAATACTGTTTATTATATGGGATGTATTGAGAGGGAGATATAATATAAAAGACATCAATAATTTTTTTTCAAAATGAGTCCCCTAAGATCTTTCCTTTAAACTTCATGCTCATGGAGTTTAAGAATTTTCTAAAATAATGAAAGCCTTAGCTAAGACCAGATTCTTCATTCATTGCCAAAGAATCATCATGTAAGAGCTGAAAGAGACCTGAAAGATCTAATTCAAAAATTGCATAATACAGATAAAACAGAGACCCAAAGAAAGAAATAAGTAACATCTTTAGATCATGAAGTTTATAAGCTTATATACAACTTCCACTATCTCAAGCAAAGTCATAGGATTAGTAATGATGATATTCATAAAGCATTTTACATACATCCTATCATTTAAGCTTCATAAAAACCTTGAGAGGTACATTCAAAAGCTATTAGCATCCTTATTTTTAAATGATAACACTGAGACACACAGTACTTAAGTAGTTTTTTCATGGTCATAAAGCTAGTAAGTATCAGAGAGGATTGGAATCCATATCTTTCTGACTCAAATCCATTTTGCCAAAAGAAGAAGAAAACTGATACTTGACCACATATATGTAAATATTTTATTTTAATGATGGGTCATTTCAAATAAGCCGAATTTTCTCTTTTGAGCAGAATACATTTATATTTCCATTTGTAGCCAGTAAAAAAGTTTTATAATTTCTCTACTTTTCACCTACTTCTGGACCCATTATTTTCTATTTGAACTGTCAGTGTCATATACACGCAAACACATATACATATATTTATGTATATATATATACATATATATATATAAAATGTGTGTACATATATAGTACAGGCTCTATAAGGACTTCATCCAGATACACATTGAAATCTAGTCAATCATTACTCATCCATTTGATTTTTCATACGTGAATAGACAAGTCTGTTAAGGACCATGCCTAGGTGAAGGGCCAGGTCAATTCTCCAAGAGCCTCCACAGCTGTAAATCATAACATCTAAAGGAGTTGTAAAGCAAATAATTACAAATTCCTTTCATGAAGCTCTGCACTGTTCTGGGACTTTAAGTAATCAGTACCATATCATCCACAAACAGGAGTATTTAAAGGCTTCATCATCCATGGGGTATTCCTCTTCTACTTGGATCTCCTCCATCACAGTGGCAAGTATACACCTTGCTTTATACTTCATCAGATGTTTATTACTAGAATATCATAGAATATAATTATTTTCTATTATTACTTCTTCCAATAAATATTAACCAACCATGACATAAGGATGGATATTATGGGTGGGAGATGACTTGTATAAGAAATGCTAAATCAGCTTTTGTTCTGACAAAAAAAATATAATCAACAAAAAATAGGTACACTTTTCAGTTGATTGGGAACTGTCAATGTCATATACACACAAACACAATGTTTTAACATTGTTTTTAACAATGTTTTAAAGAAGCACTATTGAATTTTTTTTTGTATTTTGTTCTCTATTATTGGTTTCTCTTAATCACAGAGAGTTACCCTTATAAAGAATTTTTAATGAAGGGATTAACAGATTCCATTAGATTGCAAGCCCCTTGAGGGCAGAAATTTTCTGTCTCTTTCTGTATCCTCAGTGCTTGTCTATTGCAGTTCTGGGTAATGGTAGGCACTTACTAAATGTTTATTGATTGATTCTTTTGTGGCATTTGTCTTTCATTTAATCTTCAGCTTATGCTGATACTTATGCTGCAATCATTTTCATAGTTAATGTTTTGCAAATACTTATCATTATTACAACAATTTGTGATGACAAAAGATTCCATTAACTTTGTTGTTGCCTTTCAAAAAATGCTAAAGCCAAACCTGTCCACTCCATTCTTTGCATCATCCTTCTATTGTGCTGCAACTTCGTCTTTCTTCAAATTTTATTAACAGCAAGAATGTCAAGATTGCTACAAGTCAGCTAAACCACTTATTGTGGTTCACTCATTGTTATCTAAGGAATATCTCAAATTTAGAATATCAGACTTAAGTTTATGTTTATACAAACTGAACACCCTCATCCCCTTTGTGTCATCCTGCCACTGCCACTACAAAAGCAAAATGGGCCAAGCTGTGAATCATAACATCTAAAGGAGTTGCAAAGCAAATAATTACAAATTCTTTTCATAAAGCTCTGCACTGTTCTGGGACTTTAAGTGACATTTTACCCTTTTTCTCCTCATTTTATGGGCTGCCTTAATCACAGAATCAATCCATCAGTAGCCTGCCTACTAGCAATGAACCTCTCTATACTTAGCAAGGCTGGCCTTGAGAAAGTAGATGTAGTCTTTTGTTTCAAATTAGATTTTCATAGCAAGTGTTTGGGTCCTACTTCTCTCTTCCCCCAATCTCAACTGCATGTTGAACCTTCCAAACTGATAGGTAAGCTGTCATAATATTTTAAGAGAGTAGTCTTTTGGTATGTCCATAGCTACTATAGCTATTTTATAAAGTAATTTGAAAAAAAATGAAATTATTATGAAAATAAAATAAAATTGAATTTAAAAGAGACAGAGACAGAGGCTTAGAGACAGACAGACAGAAAGATAGAAAACATCAATTTATGCATTTCTTTAAGGATATAGACCATGTATCCAAGAAACAAGAGAGACATGCCAACAGATACATCAGTATACCTCAGAAATGACAAAAGAGCAAGGGGAAGGTCTTTATCACAGGTAATGAGTCTTTTTATGTAAGAATTATGGCAAGACATGGATGAGAGTCACAGAGAATGAAAAGCGACAGAGTGGTTGTGATCATCCTTAAATCACAGGTCCACTGTGTATTGATTCTGTATGTCTAATTTTGTGGAACTTCAGGATATGGCACTAAACCCACTTCTATAGATGAGCATAAGCTTTTTTTGAAGAAATTATTTTGCACTTATTAATGATTGCTAAGAGGTTCTGAAATGAGTTCAATTTTTTTATAAATGCATTTTTAGATTAATGTATTATTATGGCTCTCACTGAAAAGGTTTTGTCTAGCTGTAAACAGAACAAAACCATCTTCAAATGACAGCTCTTGGACAAACTAGCCCTCAACAGGAAAACTATCTTTTTTGTGCACCATGTAGGAAATTTGCACTAACAAAACCTTAGAAGACACATATTAGATATTATAATATGCAATTCCACATATAGCCAATTGAGTTTATTCATCAAATATTACATAGGTGCTGCAGATGGAGAGAGTCCAGAATGGAGTAAGAAAAGAAGAGAAGGTTGGATGACATTTAGAAAACTGCCCAATTCTTTCAAGTTATCCCAAATTTCTCATTATTACAAAAGCCCATATCTAATGTCTATACCAATACCTACATTCTCTTCACAATGTTATGAACACAATGATCTCAGGAGGATAAAAATTATAAGTAATCCAAAAGGCAATGAAAAGATTCATTCTACATATAGATAGACTAATTGCAATTGCAGTTCTTGAGATAAGCAAAAGGAAGCTCTCCCTTGAATAATCCTTGTAATTCTTTATATAGAATCAAAAGGGCTTAAGTTTGGAACAATTAGGCACGTTAGAAGTCATCAGATCCAACTATCAAAGGGCTATATGTAGTCTAATTATGTCTAGAACCATAACTAGCTTAGAGCCACTAGGACTTTTCCCCATGGTGGGAAACTTAGAGGGAAAAATTATTTTGAACAGATGTACTCTTTTATTAGTGTAGGAAGAGATGAGAAGTCAGATGCTGGCTGAGGAACAAGGAAGAGAAACTTTGGATCTTGAGTAGACAATAGATTGCATCCTGCTCACTCTCTCCCTCATTCTACTCCAAGAAGTTCCAAACTATACTACTTCATTCTCTTCCTAAGACTTCCCTTTCTCTCATTCCTTTCCTAATGGACTGGGTTACTCACACACTCTTCCTCTGTAAGCAGTAACACTTCTCATAAAAGAGGGTATTACCAAGTATATTCAGAGATCATCCAGTTAAATATACATGATTTGGGTCCATTTTTTTTTTCTACTTTAACAAGGAAATTTTAGGAAGGTTTCTTGTCATGCAGGGCAGAGAACAAATTGGTAATACTCTCTTTAATAGCAGTAATGTACAGTTAGTAACTGACATAAAGGACATTATTTAAGACATAAGTAGAAAAATGTAGCAAAAATAAGAAACAGAAATGGGGAGGCCAAGTGATTCATCAATATACCCCAGAAATAGCAAAAAAAACAAAGGGAAAAACTTTATCACAGTAAGTGAGACCTTTATGGAAGATATATGGCAAGGCATGGACAAGAGTCACAGAGAATGAGAGGAGGTGGAGGGGTTGTGATCTGCCTGAAATGACAGATGTATTAAAATGTCAAATGCATATTTAGTTGTGTTTTTTAGACTTTGTCCTATATCCTGAGGCTCCACATCAGAAGACGCTGTTTTAACCAGCAGACAAATAAATGGGAAAAGTATTGTTTTCCTTCCTTCCTCCTTCAGTATCCTTGTCCTCTTTCTCCCTACCAGCGGCTTAAATTCCATGGAGACAACATTATAGTAACTTTTCAACCTACCTAATGAGAATATATTTTGAACTGACAAAAAGTAGAAGAACTAAAATGGGCATTATTTTCATTCACTATGCCAAGTCCAGTTTAGCAAAATTTAAGGGAATTTTTTTGTTCCCTTGTACAGGGTAAGGATTGAATGAAGGAACAAAACTCAGGAGCATCAAGAACAAACAACAAGGCTAATGTGCCCAAGGATGGAGAGCAAGGGAACATAAGAGAAATTAATCATAAAGTATAGGGCATAAAGCTGGAAGAAACTAATAAGTTACTCCTTAATTTTACAGATGAGGGAACTGAGGCCCAAAGAAGGGAAGTGTTTTGTCCAAGGTGATTCCCTTCAGGTTTTAAGTTCATCCCATCTTTGATGAACCCCCACCCCCTCTCTATTCCCTCCTTCATTCTCTACTCCTATTTTCTTTTTATTGTGTGTGTGTGTGTGTGTGTATGTGTGTGTGTGTGTGTTTTGTTTTGTTTTATTTTTTTTTACTAGACTGGCAATTTCATTTCATTGGTATTAGGGAGTCTCAGTAAAGAAATTTCTTTAAACAATGCAAGTTTACAAATGTCTAAGTAATTTAGAGTATTAAAGAGTTTCTCAGAGCATCCATCCAGGGCAGTATATCAAAAATGCATCCTGACTGTGATAAGATTTTTAAGCACTATATCTGACTATCTCTCAATTAAAATAAATGCAATATTTGTATTTATTAAATTGAGATCTATCATTTGGCCTTTATTGCCATGTTGATCTGTGATATTCTTACATATGTAGGTCACACACATCCTATCACTCTTGACTATAAGGCTCTAATGAATACCTATAACATTTATGAAACACTTGAATGTTTACAAAGAACTTTATATACTCAATTTCATTTGATCCTCACAATAATTCTATAGGTGCTCTGTTACAAATGAAGAAACTGAGGAGTAGAAAAGTATTGATTTTCCTTGATTCATAGAACTAGCAAATGATTGTGGCAAAATTCGAACCCAGTTCTCCTGACTCTTAAGGTCAGTGCTGTACAACTCCTGCCTCTACAGCTAACTAACCTCTCCCACTCCCAGATAGGAAAAACAGATGGTTGCTGCTGACTAAACCTTGATCCTGGAAAGTTGCCTGGATATTTTTACTTATGACTATGAGAGTATAGTAAGTCTTCTGAGTTTTTCAAAAGTATGGTGCTCTATTTGTATTATTCTCATTAATGGTGCTATGACTATTGGCGGGACTCCAAAGTTCAAGATAAATTCACTTTAATCCAAGTTGCATATTCTACCCATAAGAACAGATGAAAGAAAGGTAGATAGTAAGGAAAGAAGTGAGAGAAAAAGGGAAGGAAGGAAAAAAGAAAGGAAGGAGGGAGGGAGGGAGGAAGGAAGGCAAGAGGGAGGAAAAACATTTATTAATACTTTTTAATGAACTTAAAATTATATGCTCTAAGCACAGTATACTCAAAAGAAAGCAAGCATGACAGTCCCTATTCTCCAGAAACTTGCATTCTAATGGGAAAAGACAATCTATAAAGTAGAAGTGGAGAAAGGGCAGGAGAATGTTTTGTCCTATGGTGTCCAGGTTCTAGGTAAGATAAGGCAAAAATTCCCCTTTCAGAGGCCAAGATCCAAGGGGCAAAACCCAAATACCAGTGAGAGGAATATGAGAATATGGCAGCAGTGCATGTGGCAAGATTTGGGAAGTTAGTGAAGTGATGATTATAAGATGAATGCAGTAATTTATCATCATTGGCAAGCTGGCTAAGTCTACCATTAATGGATTATCCACTTGTACCAATAGGTTCTGTGGCCTTCCCCTGGAGAACTGAGCATATGAACAGGATTTTCTCAGTCGGGTAAAACAGCAACAGAACAAAAAGAAAATTTCAAGATAACCAATCAATAAAAGAGGTAATTTGCCTCTGGGATGCCTTTTAATTCAAAGCTAAGAGAAAAAAGAAAGATCTACCTCTTTTGGGACTTTTCAGTACATTTGGGGAATTTATTTTGGGATAGTTATACACTGGACTATGAGAAATTCTCTGAAGGACATAAATCACATATAGACTATGGCAGTCAGCATGAGAAATGTTTAAAATTCTATGTCCCTCACTGTTTCTCAGGTCTCGGAGCCCACTCAGCTATCAGGGGCTTTGTCTGGCAATGAAGGGGGAGGGGGGAAAGGCAACCTGGTAGCTTTGTAACCAAAAGCTAGGGTCCTTGTTGAGATGCAGACAATGTATCCCTGCTTCCATTATGTTGCTTCAGCCCCAAGCTTTAAAGAGTATTGATAAGGGGCATAGAATAAGCAAGAAAATCAAGGCTTTCTGAGTAATGGGCCTTGGAATCTTGGTTATTGTTAAATTTACAAATAACTTGAATAAACCTTTCAGTTAAAGAGGGAAAGAAGAAACAAGTTTTCAGCTCACCATTGGCATTGATCACACAATCATTCCTCTCACAGAGGACAGCCTTTTGGAACAAGGACAGCCATCTTCTTACAATAAGGATGGATAAATCAGTTTCCAAGTGAAAAGATCTGTCTCTCAGCAGCATGTCCAGCGGCTCTCCACTTGACCTGAATCAAAGACACAAACAGTGTGAGATCTAACTATTCAAGGACCTAGACCATTCCCTTGATTTGTATCCCATCAGAGCTGATATCAAGTTAGGCTTACATTTACAATTCATTTCAATGCTGGCTGTATATGTAGTTATATTGATAGGAGCAATCCTTTAGGCATTATCTTTTATGTACATACATTTTTCTTTGGATATTGTAAACACTTTTCTAGTTTCAACTCTCATGTTTTTCTTCAGCCCCATCTGGCCTTTGGAGCTCCAGATCCAATTGCCTAGTAGTTATTTTAGAGGCAGTGTGATACACTAGGAAAAAAAAAAACCAAAGGATTTGAAATATGTGGTTGTTCAGTCATTTTTCACTCACATCTGATTTGGGTACTGATTTGGACAAAGAAACTAGAGTGATTTGCCATTTCCTTTTCCAGGTCATTTTACAGATTAAAAAAAAAAATTAAGCCAAATAGGCTTCAGTGACTTTCCCAGGATCACACAACTAGTATCTGAAGTTGGATTTAAATTCAGGTCTTCCTGACTCCAGGCTTGGTGCTCTATCCACTTCACCAACTAGCTGTCCCTGGAGTGCATGGACCTGGATTCAAATAACCTATCTGCCTCATACTATCTGTGTGACCTTGGCCAAGGCATTCAACCTCTCATAACCTCAATTTCCATATTTGTAAAATGAGGGGAACTGGACTAATTGGTTTTTAAAGTCTCTGACATCTCTAAATCTATTATCTTGTGAGTTCTGCCTACCAATACCCAAAACTAGATGTGCCAAACTGTACTCATTATTTACCTCTTAAAACTTGTGCTTTCTTAAGCACAAGTTTTGATTTGACTTGACTGCTATTAATGAAAATTGTAGTGTCCTAGACACCCAGACTCAATTTCCTGGTGTTATCTTTGACTTCAGTCAGTTCATTTTACATGTATACACATACAAGGTCACACACACATCCCATTGGTTATCCAGTCTAGATAATCTCACCTGTTTTATATCTCCTGTCTTTAACTTTTCTAATCCCCTAGTTCAAACTTTCATTATCTCTCTTCTGTACTGTAGTGACCTCCTAACTGGACTCCCCATCTACAACCCCTTTCATCTACATGACCATATTCATTTTCCTAATGGATAGCTCTCTGATCATGTTACTCCTGTGGCAAAAGTGTCAATAACTTCCCACTCTCTGTTGAATTTATGTCCTTAACCTGACATTTAAATTTCACTTACACAATTTGATTTCACTTTTATTGCCTGGTATGGCAGAATGAAAACTATGATATTAAAGCCATGAATATTCCCCATGATTTCCTGACCACATGTTTTTTGCTTGCACAGTTCCACATTCCTTGAATAGCACCTCTATATCAATTTGATCCATTCTTGAAGCTCAAATGCTACCTCTACAATCAAGCCTTCCCTGATTTTCCTATTCAGATATAATCTCAAGTTTCCCAGAAACTTATCACTTTCAGTTCTGTACTTGAGTTAATTACACAAATTTTCTCATCTCCCCTATTAGATGGGAAACTTCTTCAAGATAACTTATTCAAATCTTTTTTTTTTTCTCTTTGGATCTCTCTCAGTATATAAAGTTTCAAAGTTAGCAAGTCCTGGAAGAATATTTCTTGAATTGTTATGAGAAAGAATGATAATTGATGTAATGATTATTTACTAAGCATTTACTTATCATAGACTCTGTTCTAGGTATATGTTGCCCATGTAGGTTATATGTGTCTGTGTGGCTTTGACAAACTTCTGCTCACAGGGAAATATGAACTTAAGCTGAAGTTTGAACTGAGGCACTCCACAAGGCAGAGTGGAAGAGGAAGTGCATTCTAGGCACGGAGAACTTTAAATGCTAAGACACAAAGTTGGGAGATGGAGTGTTGTGCATAAGGATAAATCAGTTTCCAAGTGAAAAGATCTGTCTCTCAGCAGCATGTCCAGCAGCTCTCCACTTGACCTGAATCAAAGACACAAACAGTGTGAGATCTAGCTATTCAAGGATCTAGACCATTCCCTTGATTTGTATCCCATCAGAGCTGATATCAAGTTAGGCTAGATTGTGTAGAAAGAGGAGTAATAGGTTCATAGATTGGGATCTGTTAAAGGGACATTAGAGGCCATTGAAATTAATCCTGTCATAATACAAATGAAGAAATGGAGGCTCATTGGGTTCAAGTGATTTGCTCAAGATCACACAAATGACCCAGTAAGTAGTAGAGCTAAAATTTGAACCCCCCAAATATCAGACTCTAACCCCCATCACCACTCATTGTTTTTAGTCTTGCCAATCATACTACCTCCTCTTAGAATTTCTCTGAGCATTTGGACTCTTCACATTGAAACATTCAATCACCATTGTGACCTTCTCAAGTAGGAATATCCTTCTAAGGCTAGCCTCTTTCTCCAATTGTGAGTTTCTTCTGTAGCCTTCATTTGAGGGATAAAGGGAGCTAACTTTTTCATTTCCCTCCCCTTCATTCCCCTCATAGCTTCTAGACTTCAAAATTATGACCTCTTTTATGTACTTTTACTCCCTCCATATTCCTCTCCACTCCCAGCTTTTTCACTCCTTTTTGAGTATTATCACTCTTCATTAGACTGCCAGCTCCTTAAGGACAAGCATTCTTTCTTTTTGCTTATATCTGTATCTACCATGCCTGGCAATAACAAGCAAATTAGTGTTAGTTTCCTTCTTTCTTTTCTCTACTGTTATTGTTATTCAGTCATTTCAATTGAATCCAATGCTTTATGACTCTGTTTGGGGTCTTTTTGGCAAAGACACTGAAATGGTTTACTATTTCCTTCTGCATCTCATTTTACAGAGGAAAACAGGGTGAAGTGGCTTGCCCACAGTCACACAACTTCTAAGTGTCTGGGACCAGATTTGAACTCAAGTACTTCTGATTCCAGGATCAGCAATCTATCTATTGTGCCACATAACTATTCTTCCCCCTAAATCCAGGACTTTTTCCCTTACACTATGCTTTTTCAATACAACAAAGCTTGAAATGTAGATTAGAACCAGGTTCTGGTAGGCTTTAGAAGTCTTAAAAATTTATATTTGTATCTATATACAATAGAAAGTGACTGAAATTTATTGATTAGGAGAATGACATGGTTAAACCTACATTTAAGGAAAGTCACTTTAGCAGCTGTCTGGCACATGGCAAGTATTATTGCCTAACTAGAGTCTCTAATTAGAGGGACTGAGAGATTAAAAAATGCATTCCAATTATTCACATTAATTGATCAACGTTCAGGAATCCTCCACTCCAGGGTCTATCTGCACCTTCTCCATTCCAGCTTTTTCCTTTTTGAAAACATCAAGAATAATGTCCTTACATCAGTTTTTACTAGAGCTAATCACCTGCCATACTTGGATCAGACACCATACTAAGATTGCCCTTAGCCTTAATAATCATGAAGTCCACAGAAGAATGGGAACCAATAGGTGAAAGCTCATGAACTGAAGGAACACAATGGACACATCACAGGTAAGGACTGGGCTTCCAAGAGTGATCAAATTTTAACTTGTGGTGCAGACATGGGTATTATCCATGTCCGGAGTCAAAAAGATGACATTTGGAAACCAATCTTGGAGACCCTGAATCCTCAATTGTGCAACCACTTTTGTGAAATGGTCTCTTCTAGAGAATAAATTTATTCTAGAGAATAGAGCTCGATTGATTTTTTTGTGCTACTTTGAGTCTGAAAATGACTGGTGGATGAACAAACACATAAAGAAAGCTAATTCATTCTACTGATCTTTGTTTGGGACTGGCACTCCAACAATGTTTGGCTAGCGGCTGGATCTTATGACTTCAAATACAGAGTTTTTTTCTGCCTACATTAAAAAAAAATTTGATGGAAAGACAGCGAGTTCTTCATGGGGCACTTTATTTGGTCAACTGATATTAGAGTTTGGTGCTACCAAAAGAGGTGGGTAAGTCCATGGGATTAGTTTCTCTGCCAGTAAGAACCACCTCACTTGGGTCAGCCATAATAGTACTGTATCAATTGCCTGTAAAAACATGATAGTTTCACAGCTAAAAACAGTTCCTTCCACTCCTGAATGTGTTGTCCATCTTTGAGAATGATATGGTGGTTGCTGGCCATGACTGCTGCCCAATGGTATCATAAGTATGGTGATTGTGGCTCCTTGATCTTCATCTCCAAATTAGACATTCCAAAACAGAGAATCCATCACAACATCTCTGCCAGGAAATGCTTCCGTAATATGGACAAGAGATCCATGAATAAGGATCTCAACACTACATAATACCAAGATAGTATCACCCAAGTGTCTATGCTGTGGACAATCAAGACTGCCACAAATTTTGCATGACTGGCACTAATGGACCAATGATAATTTGGGATTTCAAGACTTTAGAATCTTTGATTCAAGAGCTACAAATCATATGAAGCTGTACTTCCATTCTCTAGTGCTTAAGAAAGACACTTGACACAATACAGTTCCAGCATTTGTATAAAGACAGGAAACCTTACTACAAATCAAAACTAAGAAAATACCCCTTGCAGATGTTTTGGTTTTGTTTTTTTTGTTTTTTTTTAACATAATTGGTGAATGTATTCGTTTTTTAAAAATCGGGAGTGATGTTTTTCCGATTGGCTATTTTATCCCATTCTTGACCAAAGCTGCTCTTTAAGTTATTAATCATGGGAAGTTGTCATACTAAATTAAAAGAGATTTTATGTAAATTTCTGATAGAAAAGAATTTTAAATGCAGAAAAAAAGAAATATATTTCAAATATATTTTGTATGTACTTGACATATATGATCAATATCAAATTGCTTGTCTTCTCAAGGAGGAGAGAGGGTTAGGAGGGGGAAAAAAGAATTTGGAACTCAAAAAGAATTGTTTAAAAATTTTATATGTGATTGGTAAATAGTTAATGAAATAAATAAAAACAATTTAAAAGAAAAAAATATGTCCTATCATATAATATCGTAATAGCATTTTTGGGGGAAAAAAAAAAGAAGAAGAAGCTAAAGTGAACCTGGAGATCACATCTTTTGAGTACTCATTGCACCTTGAGTAATAGTGGAATGATTACAAGGATATTAACCTGTTGTAATGCCACTGGATCACAATTTTGAGTGACTAGATTCTTGTAACAAAAACATCCACTATAGAATATTTGCTTAAGGAACTGTGCTAGTTTTGAGTAGAAGGAATTGGTTAAAATTGAGTAGAAGAAGAAGAACTAGTTGGTTTGAGTAGAAGAAGAGAAGGAATAGTGGAGGCGGAGTCCTAAAAGAGTTAAAAGCAAGGGAGTCAGATCACAGTAAGGGAAGATGAGACATCTTGACATGATTCTTACTGACATGTACTTACTTGTTAAAACCAGGAGCTAGGATAATATCCGGACATATTCAATCACTTTCTACTTGATATTGAAATGTGGCACATTTAGACATACTGCTAGGCCATTAGGGGAAAATGATGCAAGAAGTTCAAATACAGAAAAACCAAATAAAATTGCAGGACACTCTACTATTAGGTTCATTCAAAGTAAACAGTACTCCTGCTCAGTGCAGTAGATAGGACATTGGTGTTAAGGAACTGAGTTCAAAACCTTCTTCTAATTGTTCCTATCGGGAAAATAACTTAATTTCTCTGGGCCTCATAAAGTAAGTGGGTAGAAGTAGATGAGTTTTGAGATCTCTTCTAGTTCTGAATCTATGATCCTATCCTATGCTGCCTGTTAGGATTACCAGGTGAGAACTCAGGTTGTCTGGACAGTGACAAGGTGAGAATTCAGGTTGACTTGACAGTTCTCTGGCTCAGACCTTTGGTTCAGGCCTTTAAAGGGAGTTTACACCTTAGAAATTCTAAGAGGAGCAAGTTCATTGGTGGAAGTATTTCCCCACGCCCCAATGAGTTCTCACCTGCCTATTCTCTGGGAGGATAAAAGAAGGGCAGATTGGGTCTGAGAGAATCGACTCTGGGATAGAGTTGTGACACCAGGCAGGCTGAAAGGAGACCAGTCTTATTTGAGAAAGGACAAGAGCTGGAGGAGATTCAGAGCTCCCAAGAAACCTGTGCACAGAGGAAAAAATTTTACAGATCTCCTCCCAGAGAAGGATTATAATGGAGCAGACGACCCAACCCTCACAATTCAAGAACTTTACAGATTCCTACCCCATATGAGGTCTCATAACTGAATGCAGAGATTATGAATCTATGATTTATTTTCAGTAAATATTTCATTTGTGTATCTATTTTATATACTTCTATATCTGGGGTTATATAAAATTTTCTCTGGACAAAAGGGATCATGAGTATAAAAAGTTTAACAAGTCTTGCAAAATAACAAGTACTTTTCTATGGTATACAGTACAGAACCAGCCTGATGGTAACTTTGCTACTGATCATTTGTTTGATTTGATTTTGTATTTCCCATTATGTCAAATAAAGCTCTTAGAACCCACTAGTAAAAGCAATTTTGGGGGGCTGTACAATAATTTTCTTTAGCTTTACATACCTATAGCTTTTGTTCTCAACTTCTCTAGGACCACCAATGCTGTTTCTCAGTAAATTAGCACAAAGGAGAGGTGAGATAAATTTTGCCAGATTTAGACCCCATTCAAGGTTGTGAGCTCTAACTTTGAAACTGAACTTGAAATGCTCCTGGTTCAAGTTGCAATAAGTGCTGTTTAAAAACTATGATCTCCTGGTTCAAGAATAAAAACTCTAGGGGGTTCCTCGCTATCAGGTAACTCTTATAAAACCTGATTCTGATGAGGCAAGTGTAAGGGAATCTGAGAATGACAGATTGAATGTCTCTTGAAATAAAAGGGAGGGGTTCAAGTTGAAAGAGAAGAGTACTTAGTAAAATGCATTTTGGGTCCCACTCATCCCAAAATATTTGAAAAGTAATTGGGATTCATTTTGCTGATCACTGAATACAGCCAAGGTCTTTTCTCCTCCTCATTCCTAAATAAAGAGCCTTAAAATGTTTTATTAAGCACTCTGAAGCCGATCCCCTTATTTTAGAGTGTCTCCCACTCTACCCTCTTTGGTAATATCATCTCTACAGTTGATATTATCTAATTGTGTGAAGGAGAGGCTAGTAGAAGAAAACATTTCAGCTGTACCCAACACTAACCAAGGCAGAAATGTTCCTCAAGGATATGGATTGAGGGGGTAACTCAGGACCCTTCTGAGCCCAAACCTTCACTCTTAACAAGTTATTTGGTTTAGATTGAGAGAATAGCCTTGTTTTTAATGGGTCCAGATCCCTTTTATTCATAAATGACTCCTGAACAAGCTTCTTAAATAGAAAGTTTTATGATGTTTGTTGAGTACTCCCTGACCCCACACCCCACATTCCCCAAGAAGAAAAGAGGCTGAGTACACACAGCTCTGTTTGGCTAGATGGGACGAGCATGGCAGTCACCAAATACTTTGGAGTGATTTTTCTTGACCTTCATTTTCTTTCCTCCTTACTGATAAGCTAAGAGGCAGCAGCAGTTTGAAGTGGTTTTGAGTTTATTCTCTGCTGAAGGATGGATCAGTAGGGAAACCTGGGAAACGCTCCTCTCAACTTCTCTGTAGTGAATGGAAGGGCAATTTTCTACTGAGTGAAAAAATGTTCAGAACTCACTTTGGATACACAGTACATATGTTGGAGAGACGGAGACAGAGACACACAGAGACAAACAGAGACAGAGAGGGAAGGACAGAGACAAAGAGAGAGACAGAGAGACAGAAAGAGACAGACAGAAACAAAGAGACAGAGAAAGACAGAGAAATATTGAGGGAGACACAAGAACAGAGAGGCAGAGACAAAGACAAAAAGATCTCCCTACATCAGCTAGGTAGCATGTGGATAGAGCAAGAGTGCCAGTCCAAGAGTGAGGAAGACCTGAGTTCAAATCCAACTTCAGATACTTCCTAGCTACGCAACCCAACTTACTTAACTTTTTTTTTTTTTTTGCCACAGTTTCTTTATCTACAAAATGGAGATAATGATAGAACCTACTTCTTGTGATGTTAGTAAGAAAAGAGACAATTGTAAAACATTTAGTACAGTGCCTGGCACATAGTAAGCACTTAATAAATGTTAGTTATTAAATATGTTAGTATTAGCATATTCTAATATAATACATATATAGTATTATGTATCAATAATATACCTGCATATTCTAATATATATAGTATTGTATATCTATTATATATTCACATATGCAATAGCCAACAACATTCTAATATAATATATAGTATTATATATCCATACATACAATACCCAACACCATATTCTAATATAATATGTATATAGTATTATAAATCTATAATATATTCACATATACAATAGCTAACATTTATTAAGCACCAACTATGTACTAGTTATTGCACAAAGTATATATACACAAACATATATATCTAATCCTTACTTAACTATCCTGACTAGTTGAAGTCAGGGAGTCTCATCACCTGGCAGGTTAAAGAGGGATATTTTTTTTTCAACAACAACTCTCAAAGTCTTTTTCTTCACATTATTCACTTGCAAAAAGAGGAAGTTGGTCATTTAAGTCTTCTAAATGTTTCTAAGAGCCTCTAAGCTCCCTTTTAACTACAAACCTATGGTTCTTCCTCATTTTCTAGGAGTTACAGTCTGGATCAATGGAGGAAATTGATGAAATTATGGATCCTAGAAGTATTGACAAAAAATACATACCCCGAAGTGTGGTTACATAAATCAGTGCTATGTAATAAGTGTAATAGGGATTGGAATTAGATCTGTGATTTCATTAGTATAGTGAACTCTAGAGTAAAGAAACTCTACTAATGTAGATATATGCTTTTTCTAAAATTTATAATTGTCTTAGAGTTGCCTAAGGCATTAAAAAATTGAGTGTTTTGCCAGAGTCATAAATGACCATGTCAGAGCAAGATTTGAACCCAGTTCTTCCTGTATCAGAAACTAGACCTCTATCCACATTGCCTCTGTGATATAATTTCATGTCATATTCATGTAGCATTATGAAATTCACAAAATACTTTTGTCCTAATAAATACTTAAGATGGGAGGAGAAAATGCTAAATCATATAATATAGATAATTAAGTATTATAATAGACTCCTATAGTAGCTTATAATAATATAGTTAATTTCTAAGTTGAAAAAGAATTCGGAGACTAGGTTCTACTCCTTTATTTTAGTAATAAAGAAAATGAGTCGCTGAGAAAAAGGCATTTCAAAGGTTATATTATTGTTCTTTAATGGCTTCAATTATGTCCAACTCTTTATGATCTCATTTGGGATTTTCTTTGGCAAAGAAACTGGAGTAATTTGTCATTTCCTTCTACAGCTCATTTTATAAATGAGAAAAGTGAGGTAAACAGAATGAAGTGATTTGCCCAGACTCAAATTCAGATTTGAACTCAGGATTTCTTGACTACAAGCCAGTGCTCTATCTATCTATAGTGTATGTGTGTGTGTGTGTGTGTGTGTGTGTGTGTGTGTAAGTACACACACACACACACAGAGAGAGAGAGAGAGAGAGAGAGAGAGAGAGAGAGAGAGAGAGAGTCTGATATTAATCTCTATATATACAGAGAGAGAGAGATTAGTATCACAGCCAGAATTAAAATTCAAGCCTTTTCATTCCCATTCTAGCATCATTAGTTCATTATTTTCCAGTCACCATAGTATAGAGGTAGCAGATTCTGAGAAACTTACTGAGAAACAATCAGAGAAAGAATAGAGAATATTTCTCTCTTTAAAAAAAAAATTCATTGTTTCACTGCATACGTCTCAATCAATGTAGATCACAGCCTCACTGTTGTCTTGGCTCATCAAAGACTGAGAGCTAGCTAATCTAACATTTACCAGTTCGGGCACTATTCAACATAGATTTTGAGAATCCAGGATCACCTGTGTGTTTTGATGAAGTATTGGATGAGAAAGCTAGAAAATAGGTAATAATAAAATAAAATAACTCCAAAAAAGTTCCTTTAAATTTCACTGATCAAATCTTATTACAGTAGAATAACAGTGATCAAATTACTCTCTTAGTCTTTTCTGGGGAGGTAGAACAGACAGACCAGAATTCAAATCCAGTCTCAGACACTCACTAGCTGTGTGATCCTAAGCATGTCACTTAACTCTGCCTCAGTTTTCTCATCTGCAAAATGAGCTGGAAAAGAAAATAGCAAAGTACTCTTGTATTTTTGCCAAGAAAACTCTATAAGGATCCAAAAAAAGTCATACATCACTGAAATGATTAAACAACAAAGTCTTCTCTGTAAGCAAAACAATTCTTATTCCCTAACTTTTCTCACAGTTCTTATTTTTGATTCTCAACCATCTTTGCTTTATCAATTTTTCAAAAATGCTTAGTTTCTTCCTCTCCATGAAGGGCATTACCATCACTACCTTTCCCCACATCTGTACGTCTCTGTCTACCAAAAAAAAAAAACCCACTCCTACAATTTACTCATCCACTTCCCCGAACTCTACTCTGAGTTTTCTGCTCTACACCTCTAATCACCTTTCTTCTGGGCCCTCTCCAGAGGAAATTTTTGGCTTTCTTTCTTTCAAGGACTCCAGGTCAATCTGGGCAATAAAAATGTTAATAATAATATCAGTGTAATAAAATCCAAAAAGGCTCACTGATATTGTTCCTCTTCTAAGCAGATACATCCAAAAAATATACACAAATAAAATAAATATGTGGCTCTGGAAGAGGAAATGAAACAAATGTGGAGACTGAGGGACATCAAAGTAAAGCCAGTTATCATGTCAAGGACTGGGATATGCACAAATGAGTTAAATATTTCTTAAAATAGGGACTCATTTTGCATCACCATTAGTTTTGAATGGGATAATTCTGAATACCTGACATATAACTGGAGATTTTCACTTCAATAGTAGACCATTGAGGAACCAAACATTTAAAGTAAGAATGAATTTTTGAGACTAGTTAGTTAGTCTTCAGTTGATAGAAAAACTGAAGCCATAAAAAAATACATGACTTATCATTATGACCCATGGATTGTATTGACAAAAAAAAAATTTGAACCCAGGTCCTCTCATTTCAAAGCCAGTATTCTTTCCATAGTACCATGGTAATTCTTTTAATGTGGACGCTGCTAGATCCTGTGTTATCCTTATTGTGGATCCTCCATATCTGAATTGTTTTTTTCTAGCAGCTTCCAATATCTTTTCCTTTGTCTGATGGTTCTTGAACTTGGCCACTATATTTCTTGGCGTTTTGATTTTAGGGTCCCTTTCAGTAGGTGATCGATGAATTTTCTCAATGTCTATTTTACCCTCTGTTTCCAAAACGTCTGGGCAGTTCTCTTTGATAATTTCCTCGAAAATGGTGTCCAAGCTCTTTTTTTCCTCCCATTTTTCAGGGAGTCCGATTATTCTCAAATTGTCTCTCCTGGATCTGTTTTCCAGGTCTGTTGTCTTTCTGGTAAGGTACTTGACAGTCTTTTCAATTGTCTCATTTCTCTGGTTTTGCTTGACTCCCTCTTGGTTTCTCCTTGAGTCATTCATTTCTACTTGTTCCAGTCTAATTTTCAATGATGTATTTTCTTCACTCACTTTTTTTATATCTCTTTGTAATTGTCCAATTGAGTTTTTATCTTCTATGGAATTTTTTTCCATTGTATTTTTTAGAGAGCTGATTTCTTTTTCCAGCTCTCTAATCCTGTTTTCCTTGGAGTTGTTTACCTTTTCCAGCTCACTAATCCTGTTTCTCAATGATTTGATTTCTTTATCCATTCTGTCTTTGAATGCATGGGATGACTTCTCCAGGCTCTCTTGCCAAGCTTCCCTTTCCTTTTCCCATTTCTCTTCCAGCTCTCTTGTGAGAGCCTTTTTGATTTCCTCTATGAGGTTCTTTTGTATTGAGGAGCAGCTTATATCCCTCCCAGGGGATACATCTGGGGACAGTCTGTTCCTAGTCTCCTCAGCATTTGAAGTCTGCTCCCTCTCCACACAGAAGCTGTCAATGGTTAGAGCCCTTTTGAATTTTTTGTTCATTTTGTCAGAGTAGGAATCAAAGAAAACAAACTGACAAGAGAAACAATTGGTCTGTTTTGCGGGGGATGGGGCTGGATAGTATTAATGGGCTTCCTCTACAGACTGGGGGTAGGGCAGCAGAGAGCCACTAACAGAACAGCAATGACTGTACTGAGTCTGTGCTCTGAGGCTCCGAGGACGCACCAAGTCAGTCCAGGTGGGGGTTGGGGGTGGCCGGGCTCTGAGAGACGCTGGCTTTCTGGGGTTTTAATCTTCACCTCCAGTGTTTACACCCTCTCCACCGCTCCTGGCTTGCTGCCAAGACGGAGCATCCACACTGGGGCAAAAGCCCTTTCACAGAAACGGCAGAGATCACACCCCTCCCCCTCAGGTCTGAGCTGTGTGAGCTGCCTGTCTTGCTCTGGCTGTCTGCCCTCAGTCTGCGCCCAGTCTGATTGACCCTCCCCCGAACAAACACAGACCTTTTCTGGCGACTTTCAAGGATGTCTTCTCTTGGTGATAATTTGTGGATTTCTTTCTGGGTCAAGCATTAAGTCAGAGGCTTGTCATGAAGTAAGTTCTGAGAGAAGACGAGGAGCTCAAGCAGCTGTCTGCCTCCACGCCGCCATCTTGGCCGGAAGTCGTACCATGGTAATTCTAAATATATTTAACTTATTCTATATTTTTTTACAAATGCAACACAAACAGCCTCTCCTATAGCTGCCTAGTTGCTGTTATTGTAATTTTAAGAAAGGCTATACAATTTTGACATGTCAATTTAATTGCTATTCCATAGATTGTTCTTTTTTCTGTCATGGCTGAAAGGAAACTAATTGAAATAAAAAGAAAAAAGATGAATTTGGGGAAAGAAAAAAGGAAGAAGCATTTATTAAGTGCCTACTAAATACTAGGCACAATGCTAAGAACTTTACAAATATTTTATTTAATCCTCCTAGCTGCTATTCTGATTTTTATATTATCAACCTTCAACTAGCAGTCTTAACTTGCCTTTAACATTTTTATTTCTCCCAATAAAATTTCAAAAATCTACCATTTGTATTTTCCTTAGTTTCCTTCACCAGCATGAGTTAATATTGATCTTTAGCACACCTGACAGTTTTTAGATGACTAAATATTGAGCTAACAGATAAGAGTAGATACAGCACTGGACCTGAAATCAGGAAGAAACAAGTTTAAATTCATCTCAGATGCTTACTAGCTATGTGATTTTAAGCAAGTCATTTAACTTCTCTTTGCTTCAATTTCCTCAACTGTAAAATGGGGATAATAACAGCATGTACAGTGCCTGGAACATAGTAAACACCAAAGGAATGTTTGGACAGATAGGTAGCATAGTGGATAGAGCAAAGGCCTGAAGTTCAAATCTAGTGCCAGACACTTAATAGTGTGACCCTGGGCAAATTCACCCTGTTTACCCTAATTTCTTCATCTGTAAATAGATCTAGAGAAGGAAATGGCAAACTACACCATATCATTACCAAGAAAATTCCAAATGGGATCACAAAGAAACAGCTATAATTGAAACAACTGAACATCTACAAAATGATTGTCCCTTCCCTCCCTCTCTCCTATCTTGTGTTGCTTACCCTATTTCTATCTTTAGTACAAATATTTTAGAAACCTAAGCTGGTTCAAAAGTTCCTATGCTTACTATATCAATTCCTTATGACAATTCCCATTTTTCATGATTACTGAACTCATGATTGAATTATTATTGAATCTGATTATTCCTTTTCCTTTTTATCTTTAGAATTTCTTTCTTGAGTATATTCCATTCCTTCTAACCTGGATACCCCAGTATAATTTTAATTCATGGGATTCTACCATTTTTTATCAGAATACTTTGAAATACAATTTTCCAAAGCCTAAGTTATACATCAGGCTGGGTCTAAGCCTTTATCTCCTTCTCTATCACAAACTCTAGCAGTAAGTGGTCACTTGTTCCCATCCCTACAATCTTTCCTTCATTTACATCCCAGCAACCAGATCCTCCCTTTTAGTGAAAATCAGAGTCAGATATTTCCATATTGGTTTCTCTACCTTTTTATTGACAAAAACATCATTAAGGCAAACCAAGAAGTAATTACTTTCTTTGCTTTTTCATTAAGGGAGGGGTCCAGCAGACTTGTGGGAAAGTGATATCTCCCATCACTAATGTATTAGATCTCTCTGGCCCAGTATTATAATCTCTTTGTTGAACTCCCTATTTCCTCTTTCTGGCCAGGTGGTCTGTAGTATAATTCCATGATAAAATCAATTCTGTTTTTCTTTCCTTTGATCTTCAATAAATGTTTTTCACCAGAATTTTCCTTCCAATTTCTAAATTTCCTCATCTGTATATACCTCAGTATATAATACTATCTTTACTCTTTTATTTCTTTTGAATAAGGTATACTCCTATCCATTACCATATGCTAGTCTTAGATTTCATTCCACTGTCTTAGTGATGCCTATGAGGTTAAATTTGCAACTTTCTATTAGGAGTTTAAGTTTCTTTTTCTTGTTGCCTAAACATTGGGCACTTATATAGAAGCTTTTGAAGCCATCAGTTTTAATTTTGTTATTCTCTTCATAGATTTTTGTCTCCTATGAACTTCTAGATATCTCAAGTGTTCTTCATTCTTTATTGTAGCACTTCTCTAAGATGTCTAGGTGGTTCGATGTACATAAACAGTTTTCTCTCTTTCTTTCTCCAATTTACTTTAGTCCAAGTCATTTTTTATTAGATTTGCAAATAACCAAGGAAATATGTTCTTACCAAAAAATTTTAAATGCACTCCACACCTGGCCAGAAATCTGACATCACTATATTTAAGTATGATACAGGATTACAAATCCCATTCTCAGACACCACTTCCTTGTTGTCTACTGTCATTTAGTGTCTACGTTGTCTACAGCTGTCTACTTTCCAAATCAATTTTCCTGTTCTTCCTTCTTTGTTTTCAGTGGATAGCAATAAAGAAAACACAATTCAGTAATCTTTGGCAAGACTTTGTATATTTCTTTAAGCATTATTTGTATTGACAAGAATTACCAAAAATAGATGATCCGTTATCCATCTTGAAAATCTTGGGGGGTTCTCTATTATGTTTTAGCTACATATCCCAGGAAATCAACAGCCTCTGTAATGTTTTTATCAAGAAGACTGGCTTGATGACCCTAAGCAGGGAGTTACCAACCACCCCCACTCTTCTCTTCTTCCTCTGATCCATACTAGATGACCTCTCACCTGGTCATTTCTGTTGCTCTAGTCATTGTATCATTTCTTTGACATAAAACATCTGCTCTTTCCTCAGAGGACCTAACTCCCTCTTCTTCAGGTTGATTCTCATATGTATTTTTTTTTTAGTTCAAAGTGTACTATTGACCTTTTCCTTCCTTTCCTCCTCTGCCTGATGGAACTTCACTCTCCAAACTCCTGACAAGGGTCAACTTTTCCCTCTGCCATTTCAGATCCTTTCACCCCATTGAAGCTCTGCTTCCATTTCTTTTAAAAGAACATATAATTTTCCCTGATCACCTGGAGTGTGGAAAGTTATGAGTTCCTTCACCTTCTCTTTTAGGTTGGAAAGAAACCTACAGTAAGAATACAGATATTAGTTACTTGACTATGATAGAACTACAAGAAATATACATTTAAGACAATGCACTGAAAAAGACTGCCTTCACTGTGTTGACTGAGATTCAAACACTTGTTTTATTTTAAATATTTCTGAATATTCACACCTGACGTGTTAAGCACCTTATTGAGAGACTGAAAGCCTTTTCTTTATCTTATCTTGACAACTATCTTTTCTTTTTCCTTTTATTTGAAATACCTTGGGGCATAGGAATGGTTTTTTGGCTTTCTTCTCATTCCCAAAGATCAGCATAGTGACTAGCACATAGAAAGTACTTAATACATGCTTCTTGGCTGACTGAATAAATCCTGCAGTATGATATAGTGGAAAAAGCACTGGAGTCTAGATTCAAATGTTGCTACTACTACCTACTTTGTGTTGTGAACCTGAGCACATCAGAGCCTCTTTGGCCTGTAAAATAAGACTATTCTGAATTGTTCTCAGACTTCCCTGTAAGTACTAGTTAGATCTATAATCCTTGACTTTCTCTCTTTATTTTCTTCTTCACTAACCTTCCTTCTCCTTTATCTTCTCTCATTTATGATAGAAGAAAATATAGGGGGCAGCTAGGTGGCGCAGTGGATAGAGCACCAGCCTGAATTCAGGAGGACCGAGTTCAAATCTGGTCTCAGACACTTAACACTTCCTAGCTGTGTGACCCTGGCAAAGTCACTTAACCCCAGACTCAAAAAAAAAAAAAGAAAGAAAGAAAGAAAGAAAGAAAGAAAGAAAGAAAGAAAGAAAGAAAGAAAGAAAGAAAGAAAGAAAGAAAGAAAGAAAGAAAGAAAGAAAGAAAATATAAACAAGGATCATCAAAAGACAAAAAGATTCTAAGGATCAATAAAGTAAGATGATTCCCCAAAACTTGGGAAACTGGAAGAAGGAATAATTGGATTCATATTTTATAAAATAGCCACATTACTCTATGAGTGATTCAATATCTATTGTTGTTGGTCAATCAATTGTGACCCCATTTGGGGTTTTCTTTACCATTTTTTCTTCTTTCAACGGATTTTACAGATGAGAAAACTGAGGCAAACAGAGTTAAGTAACTTGTCCAGGGTTACACAATAAGTGTCTGAGATCAGACTTGAACTCAGGAAGACGAGTCCTTCTGACTTCACACTATTGGTGCCACCTATCTGCCTAGCCATGCTACTCTATGATTGAAGTAACATCCATTGGGGGTTGCTATCACAATGAGAAATGACTCAAATGTCAAACAGAGAGATGAAATAGCCTGAATTGTTTTCCCCATTGAGGAAAACACCCAACTCCTTAGAATTATACTTTGGGAAAAAAAAATAGAGAGAGAGAGAGAGAGAGAGAGAGAGAGAGAGAGAGAGAGAGAGAGAGAGAGAGAGAGAGAGAGAGAGAGACTGAACTATTTATATCCTTTAAAGGATCTCACTGTTCAACTAATAGTATAATGTACCTGTAAAAATTATTGTTTTTTTAAAGTACTGATAAATGAGCATAAACTAGAATTTTATATAGAATTAGGATTGTAGGTCCAATTAGGCAGCTAAAGAGGCACAATGATTAGAGATTGTATCTGAAGTTAGGAAGATCTAAATTTAAATCTGTCCTCAGTCACATATTCATATTGTAACTGAGAATGAGTGACTTGCCTAGCATCATATAAAAATAGTCGATGAACTGAGAATGAGTGACTTGCCTAGCATCATAAAAATAGTCAGTGTCAGAGGTAGGATTTGAATTCTGAGCTGAATATGAATCATACTAACAGTATTAACACCCATGGGCTGCTTCTACAGTTCGTATGTGAAGATTTGGCAGTTGCTTATAAATCTACTCTATAGAGTTAGACTGTATAGTTGAGACCTAAGGAATCTATTGAATTTGTGGCTGTGCAGATACAAGTTATTTCTACATGATATCACCATCTGCAGTCAGTCAAAAGTTCTCCAAGTGGGCACAATACATGAGAGTGGGAGCATAACCACAGCTTTCATTCCAGATGGTAGTTTAACACCTGGTGGCAAACAAGCCAATTGGCTCCAAGAAACAGTGGCCCTATTGAGACACCTTCTGTGTCTTTCCCAAGGGCCAAATGGTGATGAAGCTTCAGAAACAGGACCCTCCCTCTCTAGATTCTGATTGACATAAATCTGCTTTTTGATTCTCAACCCACAAAAGAGACTCAGATAAATCAGCTGCCATAAGAAAAGCTCATCCTCCTGAAAGGGTCTAACCAGAATCAGATTTGCTACAAGCAGAACAAGCTCATGCAGACACAGAAGGTGGGAGAAGGCCAATTCCCCCCAAACTGAGTCCCAATAAAGTCAGTTTTCTACTCTCACACCCAGTGTCTTCACGAAGAGAAACTTCTAGCCAGTTGAAGGGGGCTATTGTCAATCCTGACCAGCAAAATTCCCAGCACTTCACTGGCCTTAATCGTTCTCACTATCCTGGCATCCCCTGCATTTCACGGGCTTTTTTAGCTCTCAATATCCTGGCATGCCCTGTATTCACTGGCCACAGCACTGTGATTTTAGCAGCCAGCCATCCCTCAGTAGGTCTGCCAGTGAGTGAAAACCCCTGATCATCATTCCCTATCTATGCACTAATGCCAAGCCAAACCCTGAATAATCAGTAGCCTTATTTCTAAAATATTGGCTTCAAGAAATGAGACAGACTAATAAGTGAACTCCTTCCAGAGGCAAAAACAAAGAAAAGCCAAAGAAGCCCCTTCTGATTCAAAGAAACAAAACAAAAAAGCAAGTAAGGTTAAATAGCAGTGGTTTAATGAAAATGGCTCAAGTCTTAGGGTCAGAAGACAAGATGGCAATCTTAGCTTTAATTCTTACTAGTTGTGTGATCTCGAACAAACCATTTAACCTCTCTAGACCTCAATGTCTTAATCTATAAAATAAAAAATAACAATGTCCACACTAGCAGAATCAAAGGACTTATATTCAAATCCTGATCCTGCTACTCCCTCCCAGTATGTTTTTGGGCAAATCACTTAACCGATATGGGCCTAATCCAGAAATCAGGGGACTGAATTAAAGCGCCTCTAAGGTCCCTTCCAGATCTAAATAATCCTCTGGTCCTAGGAGAGACCTCATAGGCCGCAGCTAGGACCAAATGAGATATGTGAAAAGCATTTTTCTAAGCCATAAATGTCAGTAAAGTGGTCCAATTAGATGCATGCACGAGAACAAAACCAGATGAATTGCCTCATCAATCTTAACAGGCAATTTATCAAACTATTTGATTCGGTAAAATGCCCCCACTTTTGAACACCAAATGGTGGATTTGGTTACTCCAAAGCAAGCTGAGATGACCCATTCACTTTTCTTCTCCAAGAGAAATTACTACATTATAGATCCAGGCAGAGATGCCCTCCATCTCTTTCATTTTCCACTGGCCAGGAAAAAAAAAAGAGAGCCTTTTCTTAAGGATGAAGTGCTTGTTTCTCTGACTTAAGCTGACCATCTCCTTGCCTGCCTGGACAGTATTTAGTGAGTCTAATTAGCAGGAGGAGAAGGACTGAGAAGCTTCAACAATGAGTTCTGCAGAATGGAAGGACGCCTGTTAAATGCCCCACATGGCTCCAAAGAGCCATTCAGACAAGCAGACGTTGTTCCTGAAGGACCGATCCCACACTGATGTGCATGCAGGCCCCTTTCGAGATCAGTGATCCATGCAGCTCCAGCAGTAATGGGATCAGATCCTTAAAGCCGAAAACCTGCACCTGTTAGGCCCAGAACAATGAGTCATTCTGAAGTCGGCGGCTGCTCCAACTTGCTCTTTTCCAGATCGTTGAAAAGAATCTTTCCCTTTCTCTCAGAACTTGCTGATCACTAGGCAAAGTACTCTGACGCTATTTGCAAAACAGCCTACAAGCTGTGAAAATGATGCTATTACAGATGTAATGCCACAGACCCGCTAGCCTCCCATTTGGAGAATAATAGGCCGTAATCATATCTTCTTTCCATTTCAGTGGGATGTAAATTAAACACATGTGAATGCACTGCGTGGGGGTGTGCATGACTACACATACACACATACATAGTGGATTTTTAATAGATGGTATATGAATCCATTGAGTCAGTATAATAAACAAAAGACCTGGACCAGGAACCTGAAGGCTTACATTTGAATCCTATTTCTACAAGGAAAGTGCTTCTCAAACTTAAAAATGCTATATAAAGATCATTCATTTACTATTATTTTTATCACTACCATACATCAGTCATGTGACTCTGGGCAACTCATTCAACTTTGCTTAATCTTTCCATAGCTAAAGAAAGGAAGATCTCTAAAATTTAATTCTAGCATGCTACTCCATAATTTTATAGAACAAAGGTTTTTAAATTTTGGGATGTCATGTGAAGTGTATGTGCCCCTTCTCAGAATGATAGTTCTAAATGCATAAGTAAATAATATTAGATTATAAATGAAATCAATTATGTTGAAATACATTTATCAAAATACATGCATATGCATGTTTAAATTTTAGGGGCCCCAGGTTAAGCATGTCTAGTATTGAATAAGATCTGAAGAGATCATTTCTTTCATCCTAATTCTTCCAGACAGACTGGTACCTATACTTTTGAGTCAGAAGATCATATATTTAGAATTAAAAAGGATCTTAGAGTAGTTTTGTTAATATGCAATTATATATAAGGTTACCTAATCCTGTCATTTTCTTTTCTTTATTTTTTCTCCTTTAAAAAAAAAAAATTGAGGGTCTTTGTGTTCCCAGGCAAGAAGTGGAGGGGTTATTCACTGTGTTTGATGTGCTCCACTCCTAAACTGGGGCAGTTCCATCCTGCTCGGCTCCCTGGGGACTCATCATATCAATGCCAAACTTAGTGTAGACACGTGATCATCACTGCGTATTGCAGAGCTCAAGCAACCCACTAACTTCAGACTCACCAATAGTAGGGATTATATATGTCACCAGCTTTCTTTTTTTCTTTTTAAAAACCAAATATGGACACTAGGACCCAGAAAAGGTAAGTTTACCAAAGTCATTCAGATAGGAAGTAGCAGAGTCAGAATATGACCCCAGAGTCAGAATTTTTCTCTTTCTCTTTGTGTGTGTGTGTGTGTGTGTGTGTGTGTTTAAAATTGATTTTTATAATGAATTACTAAATAGCCATGTAAACATTTCAACATACAAAGGGAGGAAAAGAAAAATGTATATGAATCAGTGAGCTTCTATGTATGTCTTCTTCCCATTAATTTCAAGTTTAGAGTCTTTTTTGTATAATTCAAATTTAACAGTCATTCTGATAGTGCCCTGATCACTTGTCCCTTTCTGAACATTTCTGCTCTTTCCTGCCTGTTTTTTTCATGATTCATCTACTTTTTTTCTTTTCTTTTCTTTGGTTAGCATTACTATCACTGTTCTAACTCCCACCTAACACCTCCCACTTAGAAAAAAAAAAAAAAAAAAGAACAAGGAAAATGTAATAAATAAGCATAGTCATGCAAAACATATGTATACATTGGCTGCCTCTGAAAATTCATGTCTCATTCTGCATCTCTAGTCCATCACTTTTCTGCCAAGAGGTGGGCAATAGGATTCATTATCCATTTTCTGGCTTTGCAATTGCTCACAATGTTAACCTTAGCTCTTCAGTTTTTTCAGTGGCTTTTTGTTACTGTTGCCATTATTGTATAAATAGTTCTGGTTCTTACTTCCTTTACTCTGCATCATTTCATAAACATCCTCCTAAATTTCTCAGAATGAGGCTCTTTAGTTATTAGAATGTAAGAATATCCTATTTCATTCACATTCCAAAATTTCTTCAGCCATTTCCCAATTGAGAAGTACCCACTTTGTCTTTAGTCCTGCCACAGCAAAAAGTGCTGCTATGAATATTTTATATGTATGTATGTTTATATGTATTTTCTATGCATATATATATATGTATTGTGTATTTGTTGTTGAGTCTTTTTAGCCATATCCAACTCTTTGTAACCCCATTAGGTTTTTCTTGGTAAAGATATTAGAGTCTTTTGCCATTTCCTTCTCCAGCTCATGAGGAACTAAGGCAAACTTGTGCAGAGTCATAGACCTAGTAAATGTCTCAGGCAGGATTTGAACTCACAAACATAAGTCTTCTTGACTCCAATCTTAGCACTCTATTCATTATACCATTTATTTGCTAATATATACATATATAGACATACATATGTGTATATAGATAGATAAATAAATAATCATATATAAATACATATATGCCCTGTATACATATGCACTAATATATGTCCATATGCATACATACACACACACACAAGGCCTCTTTGTACAGTATTATATTGCCTCTCTAGCTGGTCTAATTCCATGCTTCTAAATAAATAAAGGCAGAAACTCTCCAAGCCAAATGCCTGAATAAAATAATTTCATAACATCCTTCTATAAGCTGCTTCAATATATTGGTTACTCTTATAATCATGATTTTTTTTCTTATGTTTAACTGAATTGTCTCAATATAATTTAACACATATTTTCTTATTCTATCTAAAATGGAAAAGATCTGCATTCTCTGCATAAACACAGAATTTGTCAGTCAATAAATATTTATTAAGTACTTTCTATAACCAGGCACTGTGCTAAACAGAGAAGATACTAAGAGGAAAAAGACAATTCCTGCCCTTGAAGAGCTCACAATCTAAAGGGAGAGATAACAAGCAAACAAAATATGTACAAACAAACTACATACAGAATAATTAGGAAACAATTAAGAAAGGGAAAGCACAAGATGTAAGAGGAATTGGGGAAGGTTTCCTGTTGCAGATGCAATCATACAACTTAGAGGCAAGAAAGAGCCTTAAAGATAACATGATAGAATCCCAACAGAGAAAGAAATCAAGGTCCAAAGACGATGACTTCCTTAGAGTCACACAGCTAAAAAGGACAAAACCAAGATAAAATCCTGGGTCCTTTGGTTCTATCCAGTAAAATAAATTTTATAGATATGAATGCAGTTTTAGCTTTCAGATTTTTTTTTCTCAGTCAATCACAGGCCCAAATTTTATTCTTTTAATTACTTTTCATGTTTCTCCATACCCTCTCCAGTTTCTTCACAAGAATCAGATATAAAAGATGACTGTTAAATAAGTACATAATGGAAGGATCCTAGACAGGGTGAGAAAGTATTCTGTTTCCAGGAGTCTCCTAAAAAGAAAGGTAATTCTTCAGTCTCCTTCCAGTGTGAAACAAATTTTATTATTATAGAATTCTTCTTCAGTCTTAATTTTAATGCTTTGATCCTGCTATTTAAGCAGTGCTCTCTTGTTCAAACTCCTGTGAAAATAGAGGCCTATGACCTTCTTCATAAACCTTTCATAGATGAGAAGAGCCATAGGAACCTTCTCAATGTCAGGATAAATAATCCCAAATTAATCATTCTAATTAGTACTTGATTCATCCCCCCAAAAGTGAGTAAACAGGTTCCAGAATTAACCTAGACAAGATTCCTACTTTTTTATTTTAATTTTTAATAGAGAATACTAGAATTTTTGCAGCCTTCAAAATGACTATGTCCAAATAAGGTCATATTGACTAGGATATATAGTGCAGAAGAAAGAGCACTAGTTGTGCAATCAGAGAACCTTGATTTTACTCCTGCCTTTAACATCTACTACTAGTTTAACTTTAGGCAAGATCTTAATCTCTCTGTGCCTCTTTTCTCATACAACTATTTTAAGACAAGTTGAAGATTAAGCAAGGGGCAATATCCAATATTTAGGTAAAGATAGTAGGTAAATGCAGTTAGCTACTGCTCTATTCCTCTGAAATAGTACTAGATTAGTGGTATTTCTTCACCTTTTTAACAGATACATCAGAAGGAAATCCTATGTTGAGATTCCCCTATGTTAATAGTGGCATTCAGGAAATAATTAGCCATAGCTTAAAATATCAAAGCTATACTTTTATGACCACAGCAGATATAAAACTATTGGAGAATTATTTGGTTATACAACTGGAGCATGAAGAGAAAATATAGAAACGAAAGGGGGAAATGTTAGGTTAGGATGAGAAAATTTGAGACTAAGTGCCCATATTTCAGTATACACATAAGATCCTTGGGGAGAGTAGGTTCATGTTTAATGAACAGAGGCAACCAAAGATTAAACTGACAACTTCTGGTTACCTAAGTCCTTTTCTCCCTTAAAGGAATCAATTCTTCTTCAGTTTGGCTCTCTATTAAGGTCCTTCTAGAAACCCAAAGTTGTCTTTCCTTCTTAATGTCTAGTTAATTCCCAATGCCTACTAAGGATGCTGATTTTACAAAGTTGTAAGGGCCCTTTAAATGGGCAGACACAGTGCATCGGGAGATTGAGGCCCAGAAGTAATTTCTGTGGATATTAGGACTGCCCTTGGGCGGGATCCTGGCCATATTGAGATAGCTTCGTAATGGGTGACTCTCTCACTGATTGGCTGTGTGTGTGACCTCACAGGCCCTATGTAAGCCCACTGCAGGCAGCAACCGCCCTCTTTAACCTCGTGCTGTTCACCCTGGCTCCCTAGCCTGGGTGGCCAAGCCAAGATGGGTAGCCAAAAGAGGTAAGGGTTTTGGTAGTGAACACATGGGTCTTCTGACCAGGTGTTCACCAGGGAACCAACAAGTCAGGGCATCAGTTAGGGCATTATGTGAGTAGGTATAATAAAGGCTTTTAAGATTACACGTGGCTGTTCTTGAGTGCGCTACCGGTTATTAAGCTATAGATTCAAGAGATTGTGGCCAGAGACCTTAGAAGGCCTCAGAGGAGGCGAGCCGGGTAGAGCTCACACTGCAAAGGACAGTGGTCAAAGGTGCTCTGGTGGGTCTAGGACAGACTAGTAATTGTAACTGCCAGGAGAGCACGTTACACAAAGTATACAAGATCATTCATTACCTGGTCAATTAAAAGGATAGGAGAGAAGAAGAGAGGAAGAAGTGAATTTTTTTAAAAAGGCAAATTCTTCTCTCTTCTCAAAGACAATTCTCTCTCAGGATTTCTTTGAATTCAACCACTATCTGACTGGCCTGCTCCTGGAAAGCATTTCTCTAAACAGGTTTATCTGGTTTTACATAGACCCAAAGGTTTATCTGATTCTTTCAGCCTATCACAAGATATTTCCTGTTTGATCCAATGATCTTTTCAAATTGGTTTGGACATATTGATTGGTTAAAGAAATATGCACACCTAGTTTTATTAATTGTTTAATTAATTATAATCAAAAAGCCTGAATCTTTTGAGGTTATATTAATTAGGATAGAACATGTGTACTTCTTATTGTAGCTTTTAAAAAAAAATTCTGTGAATGTTATAACTTCCCAGTAGAAGGTAAATGCCAATACTGAACTAGAGCCAGGAAGACCTCAGTTCATATTCAGTTTCAAGTGCTTATAAGCTGTCTGACTTTAAAATTTTATCTTTTGTAATTGTTTCTATCTCTTGCTTTTGGTTAAAAATATATCTCATCCATAGCTGTAGAAGATATAAGATCTGCTTCTCTTCTAATCTTCTTACAGTATAATCTTTAATATTAAAGTCACATATCCATTTATTATGGAATAGAGTATAGGGTATTGGTCTAAGCCATTGGTCAGATTACTTTCCAGTTTTCCCCAGCAATTTTTATGAGATAGGGAGTTCTGTCCTAATTAATGTGTCCTGGTTTATTGAACACTAGGTTGCTGAGTTCCATTGTTTCTGATTCTATCTTGTCTAGTATGTTCTATTGTTCTGTGACTTTGTTTTTTAATCAATATCAGATAATTTTGATGGCTGCTGCTTTATTATTTAGTTTGAGGCCTATTGAAGCATTATTCCATTTTTATCCACAACTCATTCCATCATTTCCCTTGATAATCTAGAACATTTATGTTTCCAAATGATTTTTAACTATTTTACAAAGTCCTATAAAATATCACTTTGATAATTTGAATGGCATAGCATTAAAAACGCAAATAAACTTTGTTAGTAGTATTTTACATGCTATTGGCCCAGTTTTGTGCATTGAATATTCTTCCATTTATTCAAGTTATTCTTCATTTCTTTAAAGAGCACTTTACAATTGATTCTATATGTCTCTTATGTGCTTTGGTAGATTTGATTCCAGACATTATATGCATTTTGTGATTATTTGGAATGAAATGCTTCTAAAATCAAAATGGGTCAAGAGGAAAGCAAAGTCATCAACTACTTAATTCAATTCATTTCAATAAATATTTGTTATGTACCTATTGTGTGCAGAACATAGTATTAGGCTCTAGGTAAGACAAAAATATTTAAATAACTCATGGAACTTATTGTCTCACATGAAGGGATATGACAGTTTGATAAAATTAAAACAATCATTCAGACATCAGGATGTTTTGCCTTAATAATGCCAAATATATGGATGTTCCCTAAACTCAAATATTAGGAAACATGTCGATCCATGCTCTTTCACTATCTGCTTTTCTATTGACTATGTAACTGTTTTTATCATTGTTATTAATAATAATATCCCATATTTGTGTAGGTCTGTACAAAGTGTTTTATAGATATTATTTTGTTTAATGAACAATATCCCTGTAAAAGTTGGTAGCAGAGTGTAATAGAAAGAGGATCAGACTAGGATTCCAAACCCTTGAGTCAGAATTCCAGCTCCATCACCTCCTAAAATCATGACCTTGCAAAAATAACAATCTCACAATGCTTCAAAGCCCTCACATTTAAATAAAAATATGTAGTTAGTGCTTGTTGGCTCTCTCTCTTTCTCCTTGAGAAGAGAATTGTACCAGAATACTAGGATACAAGAAGGGCTATTAGACTACTAGGAGGTAACCCTGAGAGTCTGAGATTTTGCTCTCTACGTGGTCATCAATTTGAATCCATAACAGCTATATTTCTCTTCCGTTTTTAAGTGTCAGTGAATAGCATCTCAATTCTCTTTAAGCATACAACATTGACTAGCTTTTATAAAGAGACATTTACCTGAAAAATATAGCAAGTTCAAGCACCAACCCTTCACACACAAAGACATATACATAAACCTCAAGGAGCATATTCTCCCTATACCATCTTGGTTTTTACATGAACAGGTTCAAAATGTAGCTCAGTTCTTACATATCAGTGTTCATATTGTCAACTAGGTCTGGGTCCAGAAGGTCACTCCCAAGGATCATTCCTTGCTCTTTGGAGTACATTGATATGCTGGCCATATAACCTATACTCTGGAATACCAGAAGGACAAGGGATGTTCCACTCTTTATATATTCATGGAGTGATAAGGTTACATTGGCTATAAACACAATTCTGGAACACTGAGATGCTAAGATGCTCTGAGGACTTTTGAATTCACATTGTCAGAGGCTACTTTTAATTTACTGCTCTGGTATCACTGTGCTATCTAGAGCACCAAGGTGATGAGGAAGTAATTGAAACCCACAGGTCTCTTCAGCAAATTAGTCTCTTCTTCAACATATGTTTGCTGTACCAGCACTAGTTACAGAATGTTCAACATGCTTCACAGGCTCTCCTAAGCAGCTTCATTCCATGTCATCCAGGAGTCTCCAGGAAGCAAGTTCTCAAGCCTCCTACCCATGGAAAAGCACTACCTGAAGCACTCTGCACATGTCAAACTCTCATGATAGAAAATAACACTTGCATAAGGACTAAAAGCTTGTTGTATTAGATTGAATTGAATGCAATTGAATCAGATCCTATTCCAACAGGGCCTCATATTCCCAAGTAGCCATTTAGCCCCATGGCTATACTTTTGGCACATTATTTCTCAGAGTCAAATATCTACCACATAGAATGAGAGGGGGGTAAACCAGATGACTTCCAAAGGGTCTCCATTTCTTAATCAATGATTCTGTCACCCTACAAAGGCAAAGTAATGGAGTGAGTAGAATACAAGTCACATAACTTCTTAGATGCTCAGACAACTCTTTTGTACAATCAGTTGCATAACAAGTGCTGAGTTGCATTGGAAACAAAAATTTTATTACTGGAAGTCCTACTATCTTCTCTGGCATTGTTCTCCATAAGCAAACTGCACTGAATTTGCCCAAGACATAGATAGCTACAGTGAGTTATGGCTCTGTCTTTGTGTTACTCTTGCTACTTATCACTTATATCCAATCATTTACCAAGTCCTGTCAATCAGACTTGTAAGAGGGATGTGATTTTGAGTTACTCCTCCTCACACACTAAGTAATAGACAAATCAGCCTACTTGGTGTTCCTAAAATGTGAAGTTCACTTTATTTTTTGTCTTGATCCTTTATTGTAAACTCCATAAGAATAAAGACAGTGGGTTATTTCATCTTTGTTTTCTTTGCACCCCCCTCTATCTAGCAATCTCACATAATGGTATTAATTAGTCTTTATTGAATGAATGGTTATTCCCATTTTTTAGATAGAAAAACTAAGGCTTAGAAAGATAGTCAGAAACCCAAATTTTCTGACTCTTGAGTCCAATTGCACTTTCCACCATACCACATTGCTTGATGGGGGTGGAGGGAGGAGGGGAGGACAGGACTTAATAAAAGTCTAGAGAGGTAAGTGCACAAAATCAACCTTCCTTTCATTTCTGCTCACTCATCATCATCATTATCATCTCTCTCTCTCTCTCTCTCTCTCTCTCTCTCTCTCTCTCTCTCTCTCTCTCTCTCTCTCTTTCTCTCTTTCTTTCTTTCTCTCTATCTGTCTCAAACTATGTCTCTGTCTGTGTCTGTCTCTCCTGTGTGTGTCTCTCTGTCTTTCTTTGTCTCTGTGACTCTCTGTGTCTCTGTCTCTGTATCTCTCTCTGTCTCTGTCTCTCTCTCTGTGTCTCTCTCCCTCCCTGTCTGTCTTCCTCTCTGTGTCTCTTTTTCTTCCTCTCTCTTTCACACTCTCTCTGTTTCTCCTCCTCAGGGACAAGAAAGCAGTTGCTTATTTCCAGAGGAGACACCAGGCTAAAAGGGTCCACTTCCCATCATTGGAGCAGACTGTTTCATGATTGCCTCTTTTAGTCCATGAGATGATTGAAGACCGATAACTTTTTACTTACTTGGCAAAGCATAAATCCTTCACAGAGGGAATCTATTGTCAGGCCATCTTGACCACTTCAAAAGCCTAGTACTGTACCTGCAATTGAATGCTGCTTAGTGTATGTGAAATGATAGGTGAGCACTGAGGTGGTGAGTGAACCTTTCCAGCCCTTCATTGGTTGCCCTGTCCCTGCTGGGAGAAAATGAGTCTCTGCTTTGGATCAAGAGAAACACAATTACCTTCTTATCCATTTTCAAACAGCCTCTTT
Source organism: Sminthopsis crassicaudata (assembly GCF_048593235.1). NCBI lineage: Eukaryota > Metazoa > Chordata > Mammalia > Dasyuromorphia > Dasyuridae > Sminthopsis > Sminthopsis crassicaudata. The sequence goes on from NC_133620.1 coordinate 110,102,740, forward strand.
CCTTGCAAATCTTTCCTAATAAGAATAGCTTATCTTTATTTACCAGGTAGCCCTTGTCGCCTTTGAGATGCCAGAAGGCCCAAAAAGGGAAGCAGAGAGAATAAGTATTTTCTATTAAATCACAAGGAAACATAAACATATAAAGGTGTCCTTCTCCTAAGAGGACACTGACTTGTTATAGGTCAGTTCGGGGTTGGCTTTTTTTCCCCTTCTTTTTTAAAGTGAACTCTGTTCTACTTAGGAATAAGATGAGTTGCTAAGTAGGGAATTCAACTCTGTGTTCCATTTCTCCTTCTATAACCGGAAAAATTCCAAGGGCTCCAAGATTTTAAAGGTTATCCAATCTAGCCCCTGCCTCACAGGATTATACCTATAAACAAATTCTCCCTATAAACAAAATCTCCACTAAAAGGGATTATACAAATAGAAGACTGTTTATAAATGAGTGGGAAAAAAATGAAATTCAGACACTAAGATTTTGTCTTATAAAATGCCTGATGACTTTCATATCATTTTACTATCCCCCAACACCAACCTTTCCAGGTTTACAGTTCCCATTCAGAACAGCTGGCCATCCATATTTTATTTAATCAATTCTTTGAAGTGACCCAGATTGCATTTCAGAATGCTCTGGAATGCATAAACTGTAGACATGTGTAAACGTATATTAAAGGATGTAGCAAGTTAAGACCAGTATTCTATAGGTCTGTGTGGTTGGTATAATTTTAAAAATAGAAGAATCTGGTTTGGGTCTGTTTTAGTCCTTTTATCAAGGGAGGTAAACTCTACCAGCCATCATAATGCTATTCCAAATTCTCTTTACCATAACTCCTTCTGTGTTATGGTATATATTAAATACTTAGTAGATGTTTTTCATTCAATTTAATAACATTTACTTTGTGAGCCAAAAGAACAACCATTTTCCTAAGCCAATGTGGTGGTGGTGTTTTTTAATCTCATGTGAATTGTTTCTACATTTACAGATATATGGGTAAAATCAGATCATAGAAAGATCTCTGACTTGCCCTTTGTTCCAAGTAGAGATTAAAACATCAAGAAATATGGAATAATATTTGGCAAGAAATCATCTCTTCCTCCTCAAAACTCTTGTATTATTTTTTCCCATTTTTTTATTTGGTTCAGGGGTATGAAAACTCTCTCTATTCATACAGACCAAAGATAACTCATATGTAACATTATCTTAGAGAACTGAATAAGGAACAAAGAGGTTATCTATTTGAATTTCCCTGGTTCACACAGTCACTGAATCAGAAATTTCTGTGTTATGTGACCCCAGAGTTTGTTAATCCCCTCCCCAATTACATTGTATTTACTTTGTATATAAGTTATACTTAAGTAGCTGTGTAGGGCTAATCAGATAAGTCTTTGAAACAGGGATATGTGTATGTAAAATTAAACCTCCTTCATTTGGAAAATCCCATCTCAATTCTCAACAAGGTAAAAATATTAAACTATTCTTTTCTTGTCTCCACATATAGAATCACATATGAATTCTAGTAATTTCTTTTCTCTTTTCTTCTGTGGATGTTTATCAAACATGACTTTTCTTATTGGGGAAATGCAAAAGATAAGTGGATAGTAGTTAAGAACCAAGAGAAAGAAGACAACTAATTAGGTCCTATTTTCTGTTTCATCTTAGAACTTAGTAAATATTGAACAAAAATAATTAATGAAATTAAAACTCAAGATAAATAAAGAGATAGTAAGAGCACAATTAGCACTCCTGAAATGAAAGACACCTGGACTACTTAAAGAAATGATATAGACATAGTACATATAAATTTCAGCAAGTTATTTGACAAAGTCTCTCAAGATTTTCTTATAAACAAGATGGAGAAATGTGACCAAGATCATTTGATATAAAATTCAAATAGAAACAGAAACCACTAAACATATATATATATATATATATATATATATCTCCCTATGGGTTATATACTGACAAGAAAAATCACAAATTAACACTGTTTATTGTATTTTTATTTATTTTGCTAAATATGGGAAATATTTTACATTTTATATTTAGATTGTACTTTAATATGGTTCTGGAAGCACTTTGGAATATAGATTTGATCTAAGTGCTACATGTTTGACAGTTCTGGCTGCTATGATAGTACAGTTAGGTGAATTCAGAACTAGTTGATTAATTAGAGTAGTGCTTTTCAAGTAGTGTTGATCATTGCTAACCTGGAAGTTCTCCACTGGGATTGACCCAAGATATATCTTCAGCTTTATATGCCTTAATATTTTTAATCAGTAACTTAGATGAAGGCATAAGTTGTGTGTTTTTCTTTATGTTCAATAGAGCAAAGTTGAAAAGAACAGTTAATATAATGTCAGATTTAGAATGCTAAAAATATGTTGACAAGAGTGATGGAATGTAAGAAACAAGTGATATTAAACGGTAATACTTGTAAAGAACTATATTAGGGCTCAAAAATTCAACTGTGCAAATACAGAATAAGAAAACATGGCTACAAAGTTGTTAAAACTATTAAGATCTGAGAATTTTAATGGAGTAAAGCAATGTGATATGGAAGCAGCAACAATAAAGGTAATAGGTTCTTAAGAAATTTTGCCAGTTTGCACACAGAATGGTCTTTGAGATCCCTTTCAACTATACAAATTCTAAATGACAGAATTATAGATATAGAACCAAAATCAACCTCAGAGGTCATGTGGTCCAACTGACTCATGTTATAGATGAGGAAAAGAAGATTCAGAAGCACTGGGTATAAAACCCAGCTATATAACGTGCCCAAATCACTCAGATAGAAAACATCAAGGGAGAGATTCAAACCCAGATTTTTTGACTGTAGATACAGTCTTCTCCACACTATACCACAATTCAATGAGTCTTTGATTCTATAACTTCCCTAGAAATACTGAAAGATAGCAATAGGCAACAAATCTGTCACTCCAATCTATTCTCTATCTATATCAGGTTTCACATGCTTTAGGCTGTTGTGTGATGAGCATCTCTCCAAGGTACAATGTCAGGCTTGAGTTCTAATTCCAGCTCTGCCCTTTCCTATCTATTTTATATTGAGTAAATATTACCCTCTTTGAGAACACAATTCTTTTTTTTTTAATAGTTTTTATTTACCAGATAGATGCATGAGGAATTTTATAACATTGACAATTGCCAAACCTTTTGTTCTAATTTTTCCCCTCCTTCCCCCCATCAGATGACAGGTTGACCAATACATGTTAAATATGTTAAAGTATAAATTAAATACAATATATGTATACATGTCCAGACAGTTATTTTGCTGTACAAAAAGAATCTGACTTTGAAATAGTATACAATTAGCCTGTGAAGGAAATCCAAAATGCAGACAGACAAAATTAGAGGGATTGGGAATTCTATGTAGTGGTTCACACTCATTTCCCTGAATTTTTTTGCTGGGTGTAGCTGGTTCAGTTCCTTACTGCTCTATTGGAACTGATTTGGTTCATCTCATTATTGAAAAAGACCACGTCCATCAGAATTGATCATCATATAGTATTGTTGTTGAAGTATACAACAATCTCCTGGTCCTGCTCATTTCACTCAGCATCAGTTCATGTCAGTCTCTCCAGGCCTTTTAAAATCATCCTGTTGGTCATTTCTTACAGAACAATAATATTCCATAATATTCATATACCACAATTTATTCAGCCAATCTCCAATTGATGGCATCCACTTAGTTTCCAGTTTCTTGCCACTACAAAGAGGACTGCCACAAACATTCTTGCACATACAGGGAGGACATAGTTCTTAAAGAGAAAAGTATCATTAGGTTATTTCAATCTTTTTATCAAGGGAATTAAACTTCACCAGCCACTATAATATGATTTCAAATTCTCTCTACCATAATTCCTTGCTAATAAATATTTTTCATTCAATTCAATAATATTTATTTTGTGAATCAAAAAAAAAAAAACCATTTTCCTAGACTGATATGTTATTATTTTTGCCTTCCTGTGTATATAGTCCAATTTTCAAGTCAATCTCTTTATCTGATAAGGGGAAATGATAATATATTCTCTCCCTCCTGTTACTGTTTTGTATGAATCAACTGAGATCATACATACAAATGCATTTGGAAAGTTACTGAGCAGTGTACAAAGACAAGTTGTTGCTATTATCATTATTTGTAGTAGTTGTGTTATAACAATAATTGTTAGCATTTATATAGTACTTTAAGTTTGCAAAGCACTTTCCAAATATTATCTCATTTGTATTAGAAGTAATGATTCCATGAAGACATTATATTTAGAAGAACTGCTTACTTAGATTCTTAAACCAATAAACAAAGAAATTATACATATAACTCAGTCATTGTTAAATCCCCGATTTTAAGGGAAAATATCTACACTGAACAAATTATCTGGATAATTTCAGTTCATTTTTTAAAAGAAAGGATAAAATGTGATGGGTATGAATCTAGGTTGAGTCATACAGGGAATTCTTTCTCAGGTATGGATTAAGATGTATAGTTAATAACCTCCTTCCAACTCTGAGATCACATGACTCCATGAAATCTTATTCCTGAGTTGGAAAAAAATCAGTTTTTCAAATACAAGATGAGGGAGACATGGCTAGTTTATGTGAAAAAGGTAGGGTTTTAGTTAATTGTAAGTTCAGTATAAATCACCATTGTGATATAGCAGCCAAAATAAAAAAAGTTAATGTGACCTGTTGAAAACTATATTAAGAAAAAGATAATGCTTCTGGAGGTGATTGTCCTGCTGCAGCTGTATTCTCCTCCCAGTCAGACCACACCTAGGCATTTTGGTCAATGCAAACTACCAAATTTTAAGAAGTATTTTGATCAGATGAAGAGTGTCCAGAAGAGAATGACCAGGATGATGATATACCTTAAGTTTATGTCATAGGAAAACTGATTGAAAAAATACAGGTATGTATTTGGTAGATCCGTTTCACTTGAGGTCTTGAAGTAATGGCTAGATGAAAACCTGTTGCAAATACTGTAGGGGAGATTCATAGTCAGATACAAGTGATCTACGTAACTTTTTGAGGTCTCTTCAAGCTTGGAAATAAATTACTGCTAAAGTCTGTTCACATTACTATTTTTTTTTCAAGTAAATTCACACAATGGCCAGTAGATGTCAGGAAGGGATAAGAAAATGCTTTGAGGCTCTTGTATGTTTGCTAAAGCCCAGTCTTTCTGCAGAAATGAACTTTGTCTGTGAAAGTTTATTCAAAGAAATAGCTCACTCTCAAAGAAAGCCCCTGAGACATAACTGCAATAATTTATTTATCTGAAATCTATTCTTATTTCAGTCAGTGTGGCACAGTGCAATCTCAGGAAGAAGTGATTCTCATGAGAAGCCATAAAGGGCTCCTACCAAACAGCTTTCTTAGCTCTGGCTAATGGTGAGCATTTGAATTCCAATTGTTTCAACCCATTTATTTATTTATTTATTTGTTTTTTGAGGTAGGAGAAACTTTGGGAAATGGCACGAGACTGAGAGGCAAGTACCTACCACTCTATGGGAAATCTTTTGGATTTTAAGTTATTTAGAGTACAGAAGGGACCTCAAAGTCCAATCCCTTCATTCCACCAAAAAGAAAACTGAGATTTGTCTGAAGGTCACAAGGGAATGAACAGGTAGAGCCTGGGATTGAATATATAGATCCTGCAATGCTAAACTTAGCAGTTGAGAAACTCTAGCCACTGCACCATTGGCCTGTCCAGCAGAAGAGGGAGATGAGCTGATGCTGGGATGGAGTTACTTTTAGGGTTTGCTCAGACTCACATTAAGGAAAATGAACTTGGCCAGCTGCAAATGGACTTCCTTCCAATAATTTTAGAGTTGAAAGGAACCACATATTTCATATTTTCTGTTTCAATAATCCCATTTTTAAAAAAAAAGACAGTGAAGCCCCCTGAATATTCAGTCACATAGGTAGTTAGTGCCAGAGCCTGGATTATAGAGCCTGACTTCCAGGTATCCTGACTTCCAGATTATTGTTCTTTTTTTCCCTCACTTAATAGTATTTATTTTTCCAATTACATGTAAAGATAGTTTTCAACATTCTTTTTTTTCTTATAATTTTCACTTTACTTTTTAAAATCATAGCTTTTTTAATTTCAAAATATATGCAAGGACAGTTTTCAACATTCACCCTTATAAAACCTTTTGTTTCAAATTTTTCTCCCTCCTTTTTCCCCACCTCCTCCTTTAGACAGCACATAATCCATAGATCACCATCCATTTTTGTAAGATTTTGAGTTCCAATTTTTTTCTTCCCTTCCTTTCTTCCTTCCCTCTTTCCTTCCCAAGACAGCAAGCAATTGAATATAGTTTATACATCAACAATTCTTTTAAACATATTTCCATATTAGTCATGTTGTGAAAGAAAGCCTAAAAGAAAAAGAAAAAGCTGGTGCTCTTTCAACTATAGTCCGTGTTTCTGGAGGGAAAATCTAAGGAAGAACTAAATTAACTAGGAATCTGGCATTTGTATTAGTCTGTAAAGTGTCATGGCTTCCAGTGGCCCAGGACCCACAGATATACTTTACTGTGCATCTCTGTCTGAGCATTGCTTACAAACTAGCATTTAATCCTTACACAATCTGACTTCCCTGTCCAACTTTATTCCCAACAAAAAACTCAACTCCATCTAAGTCATTCTCCTTACTGGTTCACACATCTGTTATGCACATTTCTACATGTCTTACTAATTACTTGTGCCTCCTCCAAAAAAAATTACCTTATATTTCGTCTGCATATATTTTGTATAAACTTAATGTATACACATTGTCTCCCCTAATAGAATTTAAGATCCTTGAGGGTAGAGCTGTTTCAGTTTTGTATATTCCCAGTGCCTAGCAGATAATAGGTGCTTAATAAATGCTAGTCAATTGATTGCTAACCTCTCAACTTAGAATGTTCTTCCTATTTCCCATAGTGTTCTCATCCATCAAGGTTCAGCTTGAGATCTTGTCTTAAACTGGTTAAACTCTCCCTGAATCCTTCAACCCACATTATTACTTTCCTCCTTTAAACACTTTTCAGCCATTTCTTTGGGTACTTCATGAGTAATCATTTTCATATTATTATGTTTTCCACATACTGCATTCTCTAGTAGAATATAAAGTCCTTCATTTTGTCTTTGTATGTATGGCATTCAACAGAGTGACTAACATGCAACAGGCACTTAATAAGTGCTTTGTTGAATTCAATTAAAATATTAACCTATCTTAGCCTTCTGTCCCTGTTCCCCAGTTTTTGCTGCATTGTGTTGAGCACAAAATAAGCCCTCAATAAACTGAAATTGAATTAAACTAATCTGGATTGTTGTATGAACTGAACAAAACAGGAACTGAAGAATATGTTACTCAAGGCAGATTTTGGGGGAAAAAAAAACAATATAAAGAAAAATTTCCTCACAATAAGATACTCAACAATGAAATGGAGTATTTTATGAAGTAATACTGAAAGTATTTGTGGAAAGATTAGATGACCTGCCAGAGATGCTGTTGAAAGGAGAATAAACAAGATGGCCTCTAAGATCCTTTCATTTCTTAACTCTGCTATTTACTAACTATAACTATAACTAAAGTCACTTCTACATCTACATCTACAAAACTATGGATATAACCTAGATGATTAAGCTGTGCATTATGCTATCCTATACTCCAAGGTTCCTTTCAGCTCTAAATTGTAAGAAATTTTATGACTATATAAATTGAGCCCCCTTGAATTGAATTGTTGTATATTTAGAAATTATTGGATGCTAAGAGGCAAACTGGTCCAAAAACACAGTTGTTGTAGTAGTAATAGTAGTAGTAGTAGTAGTAGTAGTAGTAGTAGTAGTAGTAGTAGTAGTAGTAGTAATTCAAGAAAATAGTAGAAATTTTGCAAAATATCACTGTAGACTCTAAAATGTTATTAAGCACCTATGAGATAACTAGCAAGACATTCCTTGTGTTCAGAATTATGAATTAGAATTTTGCTGCCTTTCATAAATTAACATATAGAATCCCCATATTACAAATCTTATCCTAAAAAAAGTCTTGAAAATTCAACCAACAAAATGTATTACAACTAGACCACTGTCACAGAGAGAACAATGGCCTACAATCAGTCGGATACAACATTGATCCATGAAAATTTTAAAATAATATTCTTTTTTAAATTATAACTTTTTTATTCACAGAACATATGTATGGGTAATTTTTTTTACAACATTATCCCTTGCACTCATTTCTGTTCCAACTTTTCCCTTCCCTCTGTCCACCTCCTCCCCTAGATGGCAAGCAGTCTTATATATGTTAAATATGTTATAGTATATCCTAGATACAATATATGTGTGCAGAACCATACAGGTTCTTTTCTTGCATAAGAAGAATTGGATTCAGAAGGTAAAAAATAACCTGGGAAGAAAAACAAAAATGCAAGTAGTCTACATTCATTTCCCAATGTTCCTTCTCTGGATATAGCTGATTCTGTCCCTCGTTGATCAATTGGAACTGAATTGGATTTTCTCATTGTCCAATATATCCACTTCCATCAGAATTGATCATCACATAGTATTATTGTTGAAGTGTATAATGATCTTCTGGTTCTGCTCATTTCACTTTGCATCAGTTCATGTAGGTCTCTCCTTGAAATCATCCTGCAGGTCATTTCTTACAGAGCAATAATATTCCATAGCATTCATATACCACAATTTACCCAACCATTCTCCAATTGATGAATTCATTTTCCAGTAAAAAATAATATTCTTAATGAATGTCACCAAACCAAATACTCAATCTCTAAAATACATGGTATAAAAAAGTTTTAAAATACATAGACCTACCAGAAGATATGAACCAAGGTGATGGACACATTATCCCCATTGTTTTATCTGCTACTGGAGTTGTCTCCAAGATGCTTTTGATGATCTTAAGAATATAAGGTTAAATCTCTCTACTTTATTCAACAACAAAAATCAAGAATTTGATCTCCCCTGTGCACTAGTCCACAAAAGATTAAATATAAAATAATAATAGCAAAATAAAGATTTGTCTTAAGACTGTTTGTACCTGAATGCCAATGAAAAATATGAGATCATAATCGTGATATTATATATAATATATAACCACCACTAATATAACTCAATCCTCTCTTGTCCTGTATTTTTAGGATCACTGTTTCAAATGTTCAGACTCCCTCATTGCGTGCATGCAATCTTACAAATTTCTAATTTTTTTTTGAAGTTCTACCTTCTTCATCAGGTCCAATAAACTTAAATTTAGTTTTATCATACCTATTCTTATGCTCTTTGACTTTTCTTACAACTTACTCTAAGGTGAAGAGATTCCTATACAGGCATTCAGAAGACCTGAGTTCAAGGTCTAATTTTGCCACTTTGAAGCTGTCTAATTGTGGACAAATTTCACCTCTCTGAACCGGTTTCCTCATCTGTAAAATGAGATTAATAATTCTTTGCACTACTTGCTGGATAGGATTATTGTAAGTATCAAATTAGAGATAGAAACAAAGAAGCTTATAATTATAAAATACAACATAAATGTGGATTATAAAAACTGTACTGAATTAGAATTTCATATACATATTTCACCTAACCATACTGGGTTATAAGATTAAAGATTTAGAATTAGAAGAGAACTCAGAAATCATCTCCTTTTAAAGATATGAAAGCTGGACTCCAGAGAACTTAAAGTAATTTGTCCAAGGTCAAACTGTTATTAAAGTGACAAAGTTAAGTCAAATGCATTTGGAATAAACTCCAAAGAACTACACAAAATTTTTGCTGTCTTGGAATACTGATGCATTATGTGATTGGAAAATAAACTGGGGCTTAAATATAGGATAAAATATATCTCTCAGTATAGGCATATTTGGTTACAACAGTATCTGTATCTTATAGGAGTTAACTGTGTGCATTTATTTACCTTATGTTTGAACATTGTTATACCTGTTTTCCATCTGTGGATTTCTTACAATACCAAAACATGTATCATGTCCTGTGGTACATACTGATTTACTATGGATTTGATGGATATCTATCCAACTATTGATGGATTTGAGGCTTGTCAGTTATCCTCAACCTCACTTAGTCTATCTGTTTTACCAAGGTGTATCCCCCAAGTGCCTGCTACAGCTTCTTGGAGCCAGGTGAGATCTGGGTGAAGGTTGACACCCAAGGTGGATGAGATCTGAAAAGGCTTGGCAAGCCCTTACACCATGTGTACTGGTGCCTCCTCAACAACCTCTATACCCCTGCTAATCTGATGAGTATAAAGTAAATGTACCAGCCATTGGGGAGACAAAGATAGGTAAAAATATTCTCCTTGTCCTTGATGAATTTACATTATAATAGAGAAGATAACATGCAAAGAACTATTTACAAAGAACATTACACAACATTAGATAGCTTGATTGATAATATACAGATAGAAAATAAATAGATCAATAAAAAATTATAATCATGACAGAAAGAAAGAAAGAAAAGAAGAAAGAAGGAAGGAAGGAAGAAGAAGAAGGAAAAAAAAAAGAAAGAAAAAAAGAAAGAAAAAAGAAAAGAAGAAGAAAAAGAAAAAAATAAAAAAAAGAAAGAAAGAAAAGGAAAGAAAAAAAGAAAGAAAGAAAGAAAGAAAGAAAGAAGGAAAGAAGAGAAAGAAAGAAAGAAAGAAGAAAGAAAGAAAAGAAGAAAGAAAGAAAGAAAGAAGAAAGAAAAGAAAGAAAGAAGAAGAAGAAAGAAAGAAGAAAGAAAGAAGAAGAAAGAAAGAAGAAGAAAGAGAAAGAAGAAGAAAGAAGAAGAAGAAAGGAAGAAGAGAAAGGAAGGAAGAAGAAGAAGAAGAAGAAGAAGAAGGAAGGAAGGAAGGAAGAAGGAAGGAAGGAAGGAAGAGGAGAAGAAGAGAAGAGAGAGAAGAGAAGAAAGAAGAAGAGAAGAGAGAAGAAAGAAAGAAAGAAAGAAAGAAAGAAAGAAAGAAAGAAAGAAAGAAAGAAGAAAGAAAGAAAGAAGAAGAAAGAAGAAGAAAGAAAGAAAGAAAGAAAGAAAGAAAGAAAGAAAGAAAGAAAGAAAGAAAGAAAGAAGAAAGAAAGAAAGAAAAGAAAGAAAGAAAGAAGAAGAAAGAAAGAAAGAAGAAAGAAAGAAAGAGAGAAAGAAAGATAGTAAATGGAAGATCATCTTAGAGCAAAGTCACTGCATGGTTTGGGAGTAGGGCTAGGAAAGCTCTCCTAAAGAATATGAGAATTGAGTGAATCTGAAGGAATCAGAAGAAGATAGGAGGTGGAAGTAAGGAAGGAAAGCATTCCAAGATTAGGAGACAGCTAATGAAATAGTATGACATAATAAAATAGTATGTCCTGTTTACATAAGAAAACAGTAAGGTTGTTGCTGGATTGTAGAGGATGTGGAGAGGAGTAAAGTTCAGATAGTTAATTGAATTAAAAAATCATGATACCTCTCCTTCAGTTAAGTGTACCACAGGGACTCTCTAAGTTCATCTTATAAGGCCAAAAATAAATATCACTCACTCCCAGTGCTCAAAAAAAAAAAAAAAAAAAAAAAAATCCAACAATTAGATTCATTGTTGGCTCAGTGGAAGGAAATCTTGGAAATTTGGTTCATGTGTTCATATCTCTCAACTAGGGGTGCATAAAGCATGGCTGTTACACTCACCCATATTTTATGAGTGTGTATGGTCTGTCGCTACATATGTATTTATCCTCCCAGTTTCCTTAGAATGTACTGCTCAATCATTCATCCAACTTACCATAAATATTTCCCACCTATTTGCCAGTTCATTTGTTTTATAAGGCTTTAAATGGACTTGAAAATTCTTCTCAATAATGGTTCTCTAATATGTTTTATTAATGCATTTCTTGTCTTCTTTGTTGGCCCAGGCCATTATCCAACCACAGTTACAGATAAAGGGCATCCTTTACAAATCTCTCTTATCTGGGGGAGCAGGAGGAGGAGAGTGTCAAGAACTTGATGCAACATACATTTTGAAAGCCTCTCAAATTTGTATATAATCACAAGATTGCAACTACCTCTAAGGGTAAAGTTCCTTACTCTTCTCATAGCGCAAAAGTCCCCCACAGATACAATTTTAAAGGAATCAATCAGCAAATAATAAAGAACACATAGTTCAGATCCATTTGACAAATTGTTGTTTGTTGATTCAGCCATTTAAAAAATCAGTTGGAAAACACTTTGCAGTTTTTAATGACAAATATATTTGTTTCATCCTTGTTCATCATACCTAGGATGCAGCATTAAATTCAACAAGCTTTTATTAAATGCCTACTATATGCCAGGAACTGTGTTAAGGACACAAAGATATAGGAACTAGCCCGTGCCTCAAATAGCCATCAAATTACTATTTCTACATTAGAAGAAAAAAACTGGACTTATAGATTGAAATTTGGAACCCCAAATAAAAAATTCACAAAGGGCCTTCCTTACTTTTAGTTAATTACAAAATAATCAAAATTTCAACATGCCTGTGGAGAGAGAAATGGGAGGCAGCTGGCAGAGACTGGTTTCCTTGCTGTGACTCAAGCTTGCTTTTTTAAATTAACTTTTGTACTTTCCCCTTGGGGTCTACAAGTCACCCAAGGAGCTAAACCTTTAGCGAGCTGTGTAACTGGCCTTCAATCAATCAGTGCAAGTTTGTGGGGTGATTGATTGACTAATCACAGGAGGTACTCATTTGCCAGAAACGAGAAATGGGGATTTGGTCTACTGTATCTAGTTGTTAACTTCTCCCTGTTTTCTATTAAAATGATGGCTGAGGAGGAAATGACTTGGGGATATTTCTCTGGAAATTCTGTACATAGACTAAATACATCTCCAGAAAGTGATGTAATTAATAGTTGCAATAACCCTCAACAAACTTTGAGAACCCTTGAAAAAAAAGATAGAGTCATTTATTCCTGAAGACTTTCTTCACTTGGCCAGGACCACTCAGCTCATATGAGGGGAGAAGGGGAGGAAGAAGAGAGGAGTGTTCAAAGCAATTAAATAAATGCTGGATCCAAATATTTACAGTTAGCTTCTGGTATACTAATTAGTTAATTGTTTACTAGGCGGGCACCTGTGCATATCTGCATTTAAAAGTTTGCTGGGTGTATAATCAAAAAGACCATTAATTTTTCCTAATAGCTTTTTAATGTCAAAGGGACTTTTTTCAAATAAGTAATGGTTATATTAATTGATGCACATGGTTAAGATTGTAATTTCCTAAAACCAATTCTTTATACACATATGCAAATCCTTCAGAATTCCCATTGCATAGTAAACTTTCATTTAAAAAATAAATGGAGAAATGGGGGTGGGAGGAGTAGATATGCTGGAGTTAAGTCAGAATCTCACCGGGACCTAGTGCTAATACTCTGCTCCTGCAGTTTTCACCTTCCCCAGGGGTCTCCAGTCACAGGTTGCTCTCTGCACAGCACAGACCAACTCCCTAGGCTTGATTTCTCTGCAGCAGAAACCATAGGAAAAAAATCCTAGGAACAAGAACAAAACTTGGTTTAAGGGATCAAGAATCCTTGGAAATGCTACATGCCTCTAGTAACTATTTACCTTGGCCTGGCCTTTCATTTCCTATTTGTCACTATCAACTGCTGGTCTCCTCTGACCCCTAACAACTATGCTTGACCGGTTAGCTACTCAGATTCAGTTGGAAGTCCAGAACACACATTAGGCTCCCTTAGACCAAGCTTTTGTCAGTGATTAGTAAGCCCTTAGTTAGTCAAGTAGGAGGCAGAAATTTATCCTGAAATTGTATAGAAAAGAAAATTTCTATAAAGCAATCTGTTTGATAGTTAATCAACATTTCAGAGGGCCATGATATTATACAACTTAATCTGAGCCCTCACAATTCAGAAGAAAAATAGTATGTAACCAAACCAGTTTATCTCAGATAAATTATAGTAAAAAGAACTTTCACTTTTACAGAAAAATGAAGATGAAATTTATTTTAGTCATTTGAGCACAGAGAAACCCCAAACTTAGCTACATATTTTTCTATCTAGTCTCAGGGAAACAGAAAGAAACAAAGTCATTTCAGATCTTTTCTTCAGCTACTAGAGAAGAAATATGCAAAAAGCTTCTATCATTTCCTTAAAATTGGAGGGAGAAGGAGAAAATGTGAAGAAAGAAAATTAATGAAAATGGTAAATATAATAGTTTGGAAACTTGTGTTTCCATGATCATTCTTTAGAAACATATTTATAATTAAAATACACCACATATAGGAAAGTGTTCTGTTACTATGACTTCCTTAGATCTCTCCCTTAGCAGTTCCCAGATCCCCAAGTCTTGGTGGAAGTGTTTTAGTAAGGATTAAATACGTGTCTGTGTGCTCTGGTAGCCATATGGTTATAATGTAACATTAAATAAAAATAAAGATCCCTCAGACCTCTGAAATTATGATCCATGATCCTAGACTCTTACCATTTATAGCTGGCATACATATCCCAATTTCACAAAATCATTACTTTCAGTGAACTAAAAAAAAAAAGCTAATTAGAAGCTGGGTGCTGTTGTATCGAGGCAAATGTCGCACCAAAATAAAGGAATTATGTTTATCAATAGGACTAGTGAGCTATCAGCAAGGGTTCTTAAACAACAGTAAACCAGGTTATTGAGGGCACTGAAGTTTCTTTTTCTGCAAAGAGCTATATAATATTAAATCTCACTTCCTTTTAGAAAGCCTTTCCAGATAAAATTCTAACCCCCTGGCACCTTCTCTTTTCTGAGTTCCTATAACATTTTTGCCACAGTTAAACAATTCTGTCTAGTTTTGTTGTGCCTGCTTCATGTGAACAATAAATTTTGTCTTTCTCCCTCCTCATTCTAGAGAACAATTACAGTATCATACATTTCTTTTACATCTCTGCCTTCATTCCCTAGTCATTCACATTCTCAGTATTGTAACACAATACTAGACACTAACATCCCATAAATATTTTTAAACATCTACTATGTAGAAAGCCTGTAGAGTTGTATTTCTACAAGGCACCAAGTCACCTGTATGCAATGCTAGATATACAAAGGCAAAAACAAACAAAAAAAACTACCTCTCCCTTAAAGTAGATACATTCTACTAGAACACTTAAGGTATTTAACTAATATGTATTTATTGAATTGAATTGGACTAAATTGACTCAAAGATGATAAATATCCTTTTTTTTAGGAATATGCTCCCTATCTGGAAGCAAATTAAGGGACTCTAGATATCCCAGATGCTTCTACATCTGTGCTCAAATCATCTTGGGCTCTGCATTATGAACTTGGATCCTAGTCCCTTGTGAAGCTCAGGTATTTTCCCTACAGTCATTTTAAATTTAGCAGATTCTCACAAAATCTGAGATTCTGTTCCTTCTGCTTTAAAATGATCTGATTTTATATAATTTAACTTTACAAATCCCATAGTATTTGGCATAATGCAATACTTTATACCCTGAGGGTATCATTAGAAATTTGTAATGACAATGACACATGGAGGAGGGAAAGGAAAATGTGTCCTTAGCTATCATTGGAATGTGCTTTTTAAAAAATTTTTTTTAAAAACAAATTAACTTTAGTTAGGATTTTAATCTTGCCTGCTGTTCTCAGTAGCAGATGAATGCTGCCTACTTCCCAAAATTCTTCATAAACACTTCTGTTCAGTTGCATCCAACTGCCATACATTTCACTAAACCTAAAATTAAAGATGAGATTGGAGAAGGAGGAGGTTGTGTGGATTTTTTTTTTTTTTTTTGTAAAAAGCTATTTGAATGTACTTGTAATAATGTTTCACCTTTAAATGCTTGGATTGAATAATAATCTCTCTCCCTAAAAAGAACCCAAAACAATTTTCATTCAAATTCTATTCTTCTAGCACAACTTTTATTTCTTTGGACTTTCCCAACAGTTTTTACATCTTTTCCGGTTCTGCCTTCAGCCTTCATTTCTTCCATCCATCCAAGCACGTGCCTTGATATGAGCTTCTTTTGAAGTATGGGTCAGGCAGGAAAAGCCTTGCATTGCCCAGCAGGAAACTGCTGGAATCATCTTCCTCCTCCTCCTTTGATTCCTCCCATGGAAAATTCAGCACAGTTGTGACAAAGAGATAGTGAATGATGAATTTCACTGTGGGGGGAGATCCAAGGAAAAGCTATTGATGGTACAGAAGTGTTTGAATGGAGGGATGCTGCTAGAGCCATTCTCTTCCAGCCCAGTCCCATTGCACCCTCAGGAAAAATGGAATACAATGCCGTTATGTCAGTCTGCAAGCTCTAAGTAATGCTCAGACACAATCAGAAGCAGTAGTCATAAATTTAAATTCTGGGGACCTATTGGAAATTCTGTAAAGGGAGCATTTTTCTAAATAGCCATGCTAATATTCTTTCCCCCCAAATCTCTATTTTCATATGTCCCTATACATTTGGGGTATGCATAGGCATTCACTCTATGCACAGAAGGGTACTATTTAATGGAATTAGATGCCATCTCCACTTAGAATTACATAAGGATCTCAGTTTCAATAACGAAGTGCCTGTTTTGTGCCCTGAAGCCTGGTTAATTTGCCAGGTTTCTTGCATGAGACCTTACTTCCTCTGAGATGAAAATCCTGCCTTACCCCCAAATCATGCAAGGACTAAATATCTGCTCCTTAATCTCATTTCCTAAACTGTGTTGCTTTCTGCTGACACATCTCCAGAATTCCAATGTGCCTACATTCCTGCTTATGTGGACTTCCCTGATTATTTAGATGTCATATCTGTAGATCTAGCATATTTCTAATCCCCAGCATCCCAAATTGACCTGATCCCACTACTAACCAAGTCCTAGATTTGGCAGGCTACATCAGGACCATCAGGACAAATTGTGACAAGGACAGTAATTCATTAAATTCTACCTTGGGGAATGTAAAAGGAAACCTCTGGGAACTTTTCACCCACAAATGCTACATGGTAATTTTTTTTTTTTTTTTTTTTTTTGGTATACACAAGTGCCATTCAGATGGCTTTTGTCACCATTCAAGTGGATTGGAAGAAACATTCTCTTATCCCTTAGTTCTTTAATTAATTTTATTCCTGTACATTGAAATGGGCTTAGAAAGGAGGCTATGAACAGTGTAGAGACTGCCAGTCTTGGAGTCAAAAAGACTTAGGTCCAAACCCAGGCTTTGATCAATACTGTGTGAACCCTGGGCAAGACAACTAACATCCCCGAAACTCAGTTTCCTCTTCTCCACTATTGCAGGGGGACCAACCATGTTGTAAGTGAAAAGTTTAGCCTGGAGGCTGGAGAACCAGCTGACTAAAACATGGGTCAGGCAGGAGATGGAAAACAATTCCATTTATTCATGGCTAAGTCAGATTTATAGAAAGCATGAGATAAGAAACACCTGGACCCTGTCCCATGGGAGCCAAGTCAGCACTTTTCTACCTCATTTCCTTTGTAGTCTTGAGCATGGTGGGAGAGTCTCTCATGGAGAACGTGTTGAACCCTGAGCCTGCTTCTCATGAGAATAGGAGAGTTGTAAGCTCTGACCTGAACTTGGGGCTTAGACTCTATTCAAGTCCTCTATACTCTACCTATCTCAGAATGTTTTGAGGCTCATCTGAGCTAATGTATGAAAAGAATTTGACAAACAAAATTTAAAATTTGATAAATGATAGTTATTATTGCTAATTAAATGTCTTAGACAGTTCAGAGTTTGCTTGCCTGAAGGCAGAGGAATGGCCCAAATAGTTTGTTATTGTAGAACACCATGATGTTAGGTAGTTACCTATATAAATCTTACAATAATTTTTACTACAAAGAGGTGCTATGAGACAAGTACCAAACTGAGTCTGTCTTTATATTAGTCTCTTATATAAAGAATCATCCTACAATCTCATGAAAATATTTAGATGAGTAAACAATCATGTCAATAGAGTGTAAGAAAAAGAAGAAATGCTCAATTCCTAGGTTTCGTTAATGATATGTACCTATTTCAAAGAATCTAAAGGAAACATGATATAATTTGGAGCCAGAAGACCTTGATTTTAATCTCACCTCTTACTACTTTACTACACTATGAAATTGGGCAAGTAGCAACTGTGTAGATCCTTGGTTTACTCACTTATAAAGTGAGGAGTTCATTTCCATTCAACAAATATTCATTTATTATTTAGTTAATTTAATTCATTAATATTCATTAAAACATCTACTATATATAAGACATTGTACCGGGCACTATAAGTATATATATTCATTTACCATCCAATTCATTGATATTTATTTAAATATCTACTATTTTACAGGGCACTGTGCCAGGCACTATAAGTATATGTATATTCATTTATTATTTAATTCATTTAATATTCATTTAAATACCTACTGAAACTCCTGCCCTTAGGAGGCCATATTCTTCTTATGACATGTACACAAAGGAGTTTTTTTTTTAAAGTAAAGAGGTATGGACTAAAAGTCAGAAGAAATCTGAGACTCCTCCCCTTCTATTTAAATAATTGTGCCTATGGACAAACCACTTAATCTCTCTATAAAATTCAGTTTTCTTATCTATAAAAAGGAGATGATAATACTTTTATTTTGGTACAGAATATATCACTTTGGATAGAGTCTTGAAAATTTGGAGCTACTGTCCACAGGGACTTCCAGTAATGGGACATTTTCTGGTTGGCTCTGATGCTGACAAAGATTGCTTTGACTTGCAGATGTGACACAAGACAGCAATAGTACACAAAATTTGAAGGAAAAGGAAAAGAAAGAAATTGTGGCCTAAAATATGATACAATTAAGTATATGTCCTCTGCTGCTTATTAGCATTAGATTTCTAAGTCAGGTGGAACCTCCAGAATTATTAGCCTTTGGCTTATTTAAACAGTTCCCTCTTCAGTGCTCATGTTTCCAAAATAGACAGGTGCATAAGCCAGATTAATGCACAGAAGAGTTTCTGGGACCCTAAAACCAGTGATCCTGCTTTACTGATTGTTCAAGCAGCTGTGACCAAGAAAATCATAGAAATGTTCCTGTGTGGTAAACCGTTGTGAGTAAAACTGCCTGTGCCCTGCTCCCATTTGGATAGGAGACAAGAGATTTATGAAAAGATCCTGAACTTCCAGTTTGGCTCTCCCACAGTTAGAGTGACTTAAAAGAGTGAACATGAGCTTTAGAATGAAAAGAAGGTTTTG